>NW_027657962.1:0-16203 GCF_964235325.1 Thermobia domestica
AAATCTCAACCAAATATGCTAACTAAATGTTCTACACATCATCAGCGGAAAATAAATGCACAAATTACTACAAACTGCACAAAAAAATGAACGTAGTACCTGTTGCTTTAGAAGAAATAGTTAACCCTCTCACGGCTGATGAGACCACGTGACACTCGTTGTAACTGGAAAATGTATGGCTTCAACCACTAATTTCTTCAATTTTTTTAAAAACTTTCCTATTTGGTATATATATGTTGTTAGGCAACTATTCAACAATATAGCATATGTCATTCTACATATATATTATATTGTTATCCATTGTTACTATATACTACATACTATTCGCCATATCTCCCAAAATTATTTACATATTTTGACGAAATAAGGCTCAAATTGAAGAGGAAAAACCTCCATTTTGTCCTGTTGCGATAAGGGTCTTTTGCTTTTGAAGAAACGTTAAAATTCCTCTTCTAACGTTTGTTTCTCTTTCTTAGTTTTTTCAAAATAAAACAGATTCGATTCCATTATATGTGGCTTTGACACACCATACTGTGGTTAACGAATGATAAAAGAGGAATATGTTTCTGTACCATTCAGAAGTACGTACAGGGCATTCGTTAATATATGCACTTTCTTCACATTTTGAAAACCAAGTTATACTTTCTGTACTACAAAGCTGAATTTTGCATCACCCTGTATATTTTTTCCAAATCTCAACCAAATATGCTAACTAAATGTTCTACACATCATCAGCGGAAAATAAATGCACAAATTACTACAAACTGCACAAAAAAATGAACGTAGTACCTGTTGCTTTAGAAGAAATAGTTAACCCTCTCACGGCTGATGAGACCACGTGACACTCGTTGTAACTGGAAAATGTATGGCTTCAACTACTAATTTCTTCAATTTTTTTAAAAACTTTCCTATTTGGTATATATATGTTGTTAGGCAACTATTCAACAATATAGCATATGTCATTCTACATATATATTATATTGTTATCCATTGTTACTATATACTACATACTATTCGCCATATCTCCCAAAATTATTTACATATTTTAACGAAATAAAGCTCAAATTGAAGAGGAAAAACCTCCGTTTTGTCCTGTTGCGATAAAGGTCTTTTGCTTTTGAAGAAACGTTAAAATTCCTCTTCTAACGTTTGTTTCTCTTTTTGAGTTTTTTCAAAATAAAACAGATTCGATTCCATTATATGTGGCTTTGACACACCATACTGTGGTTAACGAATGATAAAAGAGGAATATGTTACTGTACCATTCAGAAGTACGTACAGGGCATTCGTTAATATATGCACTTTCTTCACATTTTGAAAACCAATTTATACTTTCTGTACTACAAAGCTGAATTTTGCATCACCCTGTATATTTTTTCCAAATCTCAACCAAATATGCTAACTAAATGTTCTACACATCATCAGCGAAAATAAATGCACAAATTACTACAAACTGCACAAAAAAATGAACGTAGTACCTGTTGCTTTAGAAGAAATAGTTAACCCTCTCACGGCTGATGAGACCACGTGACACTCGTTGTAACTGGAAAATGTATGGCTTCAACTACTAATTTCTTCAATTTTTTTAAAAACTTTCCTATTTGGTATATATATGTTGTTAGGCAACTATTCAACAATATAGCATATGTCATTCTACATATATATTATATTGTTATCCATTGTTACTATATACTACATACTATTCGCCATATCTCCCAAAATTATTTACATATTTTGACGAAATAAGGCTCAAATTGAAGAGGAAAAACCTCCATTTTGTCCTGTTGCGATAAGGGTCTTTTGCTTTTGAAGAAACGTTAAAATTCCTCTTCTAACGTTTGTTTCTCTTTCTTAGTTTTTTCAAAATAAAACAGATTCGATTCCATTATATGTGGCTTTGACACACCATACTGTGGTTAACGAATGATAAAAGAGGAATATGTTTCTGTACCATTCAGAAGTACGTACAGGGCATTCGTTAATATATGCACTTTCTTCACATTTTGAAAACCAATTTATACTTTCTGTACTACAAAGCTGAATTTTGCATCACCCTGTATATTTTTTCCAAATCTCAACCAAATATGCTAACTAAATGTTCTACACATCATCAGCGGAAAATAAATGCACAAATTACTACAAACTGCACAAAAAAATGAACGTAGTACCTGTTGCTTTAGAAGAAATAGTTAACCCTCTCACGGCTGATGAGACCACGTGACACTCGTTGTAACTGGAAAATGTATGGCTTCAACTACTAATTTCTTCAATTTTTTTAAAAACTTTCCTATTTGGTATATATATGTTGTTAGGCAACTATTCAACAATATAGCATATGTCATTCTACATATATATTATATTGTTATCCATTGTTACTATATACTACATACTATTCGCCATATCTCCCAAAATTATTTACATATTTTAACGAAATAAAGCTCAAATTGAAGAGGAAAAACCTCCGTTTTGTCCTGTTGCGATAAAGGTCTTTTGCTTTTGAAGAAACGTTAAAATTCCTCTTCTAACGTTTGTTTCTCTTTTTGAGTTTTTTCAAAATAAAACAGATTCGATTCCATTATATGTGGCTTTGACACACCATACTGTGGTTAACGAATGATAAAAGAGGAATATGTTACTGTACCATTCAGAAGTACGTACAGGGCATTCGTTAATATATGCACTTTCTTCACATTTTGAAAACCAATTTATACTTTCTGTACTACAAAGCTGAATTTTGCATCACCCTGTATATTTTTTCCAAATCTCAACCAAATATGCTAACTAAATGTTCTACACATCATCAGCGGAAAATAAATGCACAAATTACTACAAACTGCACAAAAAAATGAACGTAGTACCTGTTGCTTTAGAAGAAATAGTTAACCCTCTCACGGCTGATGAGACCACGTGACACTCGTTGTAACTGGAAAATGTATGGCTTCAACTACTAATTTCTTCAATTTTTTAAAAACTTTCCTATTTGGTATATATATGTTGTTAGGCAACTATTCAACAATATAGCATATGTCATTCTACATATATATTATATTGTTATCCATTGTTACTATATACTACATACTATTCGCCATATCTCCCAAAATTATTTACATATTTTGACGAAATAAAGCTAAAATTGAAGAGGAAACCCATCCATTTTGTACGGTTGCGATAAGTGTCCTTTGCTTTTAAAAAAACGTTAAAATTCCTCTTATAACGTTTGTTTCTCTTTTTTAGTTTTTTCAAAATAAAACAGATTCGATTCCATTATATGTGGCTTTGACACACCATACTGTGGTTAACGAATGATAGAAGAGGAATATGTTACTGTGCCATTCAGAAGTACATACAGGGCATTCGTTAATATATGCACTTTCTTCACATTTTGAAAACCAATTTATACTTTCTGTACTACAAAGCTGAATTTTGCATCACCCTGTATATTTTTTCCAAATCTCAAAAAATATGCTAACTAAATGTTCTACACATCATCAGCGGAAAATAAATGCACAAATTACTACAAACTGCACAAAAAAATGAACGTAGTACCTGTTGCTTTAGAAGAAATAGTTAACCCTCTCACGGCTGATGAGACCACGTGACACTCGTTGTAACTGGAAAATGTATGGCTTCAACTACTAATTTCTTCAATTTTTTTAAAAACTTTCCTATTTGGTATATATATGTTGTTAGGCAACTATTCAACAATATAGCATATGTCATTCTACATATATATTATATTGTTATCCATTGTTACTATATACTACATACTATTCGCCATATCTCCCAAAATTATTTACATATTTTAACGAAATAAAGCTCAAATTGAAGAGGAAAAACCTCCGTTTTGTCCTGTTGCGATAAGGGTCTTTTGCTTTTGAAGAAACGTTAAAATTCCTCTTCTAACGTTTGTTTCTCTTTTTTAGTTTTTTCAAAATAAAACAGATTCGATTCCATTATATGTGGCTTTGACACACCATACTGTGGTTAACGAATGATAAAAGAGGAATATGTTACTGTACCATTCAGAAGTACGTACAGGGCATTCGTTAATATATGCACTTTCTTCACATTTTGAAAACCAATTTATACTTTCTGTACTACAAAGCTGAATTTTGCATCACCCTGTATATTTTTTCCAAATCTCAACCAAATATGCTAACTAAATGTTCTACACATCATCAGCGGAAAATAAATGCACAAATTACTACAAACTGCACAAAAAAATGAACGTAGTACCTGTTGCTTTAGAAGAAATAGTTAACCCTCTCACGGCTGATGAGACCACGTGACACTCGTTGTAACTGGAAAATGTATGGCTTCAACCACTAATTTCTTCAATTTTTTAAAAAACTCTCCTATTTGGTATATATATGTTGTTAGGCAACTATTCAACTATATAGCATATGTCATTCTACATATATATTATATTGTTATCCATTGTTACTATATACTACATACTATTCGCCATATCTCCCAAAATTATTTACATATTTTGACGAAATAAAGCTAAAATTGAAGAGGAAACCCATCCATTTTGTACGGTTGCGATAAGTGTCCTTTGCTTTTAAAAAAACGTTAAAATTCCTCTTATAACGTTTGTTTCTCTTTTTTAGTTTTTTCAAAATAAAACAGATTCGATTCCATTATATGTGGCTTTGACACACCATACTGTGGTTAACGAATGATAGAAGAGGAATATGTTACTGTGCCATTCAGAAGTACATACAGGGCATTCGTTAATATATGCACTTTCTTCACATTTTGAAAACCAATTTATACTTTCTGTACTACAAAGCTGAATTTTGCATCACCCTGTATATTTTTTCCAAATCTCAAAAAATATGCTAACTAAATGTTCTACACATCATCAGCGGAAAATAAATGCACAAATTACTACAAACTGCACAAAAAAATGAACGTAGTACCTGTTGCTTTAGAAGAAATAGTTAACCCTCTCACGGCTGATGAGACCACGTGACACTCGTTGTAACTGGAAAATGTATGGCTTCAACTACTAATTTCTTCAATTTTTTTAAAAACTTTCCTATTTGGTATATATATGTTGTTAGGCAACTATTCAACAATATAGCATATGTCATTCTACATATATATTATATTGTTATCCATTGTTACTATATACTACATACTATTCGCCATATCTCCCAAAATTATTTACATATTTTAACGAAATAAAGCTCAAATTGAAGAGGAAAAACCTCCGTTTTGTCCTGTTGCGATAAGGGTCTTTTGCTTTTGAAGAAACGTTAAAATTCCTCTTCTAACGTTTGTTTCTCTTTTTTAGTTTTTTCAAAATAAAACAGATTCGATTCCATTATATGTGGCTTTGACACACCATACTGTGGTTAACGAATGATAAAAGAGGAATATGTTACTGTACCATTCAGAAGTACGTACAGGGCATTCGTTAATATATGCACTTTCTTCACATTTTGAAAACCAATTTATACTTTCTGTACTACAAAGCTGAATTTTGCATCACCCTGTATATTTTTTCCAAATCTCAACCAAATATGCTAACTAAATGTTCTACACATCATCAGCGGAAAATAAATGCACAAATTACTACAAACTGCACAAAAAAATGAACGTAGTACCTGTTGCTTTAGAAGAAATAGTTAACCCTCTCACGGCTGATGAGACCACGTGACACTCGTTGTAACTGGAAAATGTATGGCTTCAACCACTAATTTCTTCAATTTTTTAAAAAACTCTCCTATTTGGTATATATATGTTGTTAGGCAACTATTCAACTATATAGCATATGTCATTCTACATATATATTATATTGTAATCCATTGTTACTATATACTACATACTATTCGCCATATCTCCCAAAATTATTTACATATTTTGACGAAATAAAGCTAAAATTGAAGAGGAAACCCATCCATTTTGTACGGTTGCGATAAGTGTCCTTTGCCCTTGAAGAAACGTTAAAATTCCTCTTATAACGTTTGTTTCTCTTTTTTAGTTTTTTCAAAATAAAACAGATTCGATTCCATTATATGTGGCTCTGACACACCATACTGTGGTTAACGAATGATAGAAGAGGAATATGTTACTGTGCCATTCAGAAGTACATACAGGGCATTCGTTAATATATGCACTTTCTTCACATTTTGAAAACCAATTTATACTTTCTGTACTACAAAGCTGATTTTTGCATCACCCTGTATATTTTTTTTAAATCTCAACCAAATATGCTAACTAAATGTTCTACACATCATCAGCGGAAAATAAATGCACAAATTACTACAAACTGCACAAAAAAATGAACGTAGTACCTGTTGCTTTAGAAGAAATAGTTAACCCTCTCACGGCTGATGAGACCACGTGACACTCGTTGTAACTGGAAAATGTATGGCTTCAACCACTAATTTCTTCAATTTTTTTAAAAACTTTCCTATTTGGTATATATATGTTGTTAGGCAACTATTCAACAATATAGAATATGTCATTCTACATATATATTATATTGTTATCCATTGTTACTATATACTACATACTATTCGCCATATCTCCCAAAATTATTTACATATTTTGACGAAATAAAGCTAAAATTGAAGAGCAAACCCCTCCATTTTGTCCTGTTGCGAAAAGGGTCCTTTGTCCTTGAAGAAACGTTAAAATTCCTCTTATAACGTTTGTTTCTGTTTTTTAGTTTTTTCAAAATAAAACAGATTCGATTCCATTATATGTGGCTTTGACACACCATACTGTGGTTAACGAATGATAAAAGAGGAATATGTTACTGTACCATTCAGAAGTACGTACAGGGCATTCGTTAATATATGCACTTTCTTCACATTTTGAAAACCAATTTATACTTTCTGTACTACAAAGCTGAATTTTGCATCACCCTGTATATTTTTTCCAAATCTCAACCAAATATGCTAACTAAATGTTCTACACATCATCAGCGGAAAATAAATGCACAAATTACTACAAACTGCACAAAAAAATGAACGTAGTACCTGTTGCTTTAGAAGAAATAGTTAACCCTCTCACGGCTGATGAGACCACGTGACACTCGTTGTAACTGGAAAATGTATGGCTTCAACTACTAATTTCTTCAATTTTTTAAAAAACTCTCCTATTTGGTATATATATGTTGTTAGGAAACTATTCAACAATATAGCATATGTCATTCTACATATATATTATATTGTTATCCATTGTTACTATATACTACATACTATTCGCCATATCTCCCAAAATTATTTACATATTTTAACGAAATAAGGATCAAATTGAAGAGGAAAAACCTCCGTTTTGTCCTGTTGCGATAAGGGTCTTTTGCTTTTGAAGAAACGTTAAAATTCCTTATCTAACGTTTGTTTCTCTTTTTTAGTTTTTTCAAAATAAAACAGATTCGATTCCATTATATGTGGGTTTGACACACCATACTGTGGTTAACGAATGATAGAAGAGGAATATGTAACTGTGCCATTCAGAAGTACATACAGGGCCTTCGTTAATATATGCACTTTCTTCACATTTTGAAAACCAATTTATACTTTCTGTACTACAAAGCTGAATTTTGCATCACCCTGTATATTTTTTCCAAATCTCAACCAAATATGCTAACTAAATGTTCTACACATCATCAGCGGAAAATAAATGCACAAATTACTACAAACTGCACAAAAAAATGAACGTAGTACCTGTTGCTTTAGAAGAAATAGTTAACCCTCTCACGGCTGATGAGACCACGTGACACTCGTTGTAACTGGAAAATGTATGGCTTCAACTACTAATTTCTTCAATTTTTTTAAAAACTTTCCTATTTGGTATATATATGTTGTTAGGCAACTATTCAACAATATAGCATATGTCATTCTACATATATATTATATTGTTATCCATTGTTACTTAATACTACATACTATTCGCCATATCTCCCAAAATTATTTACATATTTTAACGAAATAAAGCTCAAATTGAAGAGGAAAAACCTCCGTTTTGTCCTGTTGCGATAAGGGTCTTTTGCTTTTGAAGAAACGTTAAAATTCCTCTTCTAACGTTTGCTTCTCTTTTTTAGTTTTTTCAAAATAAAACAGATTCGATTCCATTATATGTGGCTTTGACACACCATACTATGGTTAAGGAATGATAAAAGAGAAATATGTTACTGTGCCATTCAGAAGTACATACAGGGCATTCGTTAATATATGCACTTTCTTCACATTTTGAAAACCAATTTATGCTTTCTGTACTACAAAGTTGAATTTTGCATCACCCTGTATATTTTTTTTAAATCTCAACCAAATATGCTAACTAAATGTTCTACACATCATGAGCGGAAAATAAATGCACAAATTACTACAAACTGCACAAAAAAAATGAACGTAGTACCTGTTGCTTTAGAAGAAATAGTTAACCCTCTCACGGCTGATGAGACCACGTGACACTCGTTGTAACTGGAAAATGTATGGCTTCAACTACTAATTTCTTCAATTTTTTTTAAAAACTTTCCTATTTGGTATATATATGTTGTTAGGCAACTATTCAACAATATAGCATATGTCATTCTACATATATATTATATTGTTATCCATTGTTACTATATACTACATACTATTCGCCATATCTCCCAAAATTATTTACATATTTTGACGAATTAAAGCTAAAATTGAAGAGCAAACCCCTCCATTTTGTCCTGTTGCGAAAAGGGTCCTTTGCCCTTGAAGAAACGTTAAAATTCCTCTTATAACGTTTGTTTCTGTTTTTTAGCTTTTTCAAAATAAAACAGATTCGATTCCATTATATGTGGCTTTGACACACCATACTGTGGTTAACGAATGATAAAAGAGGAATATGTTACTGTACCATTCAGAAGTACGTACAGGGCATTCGTTAATATATGCACTTTCTTCACATTTTGAAAACCAATTTATACTTTCTGTACTACAAAGCTGAATTTTGCATCACCCTGTATATTTTTTCTAAATCTCAACCAAATATGCTAACTAAATGTTCTACACATCATCAGCGGAAAATAAATGCACAAATTACTACAAACTGCACAAAAAAATGAACGTAGTACCTGTTGCTTTAGAAGAAATAGTTAACCCTCTCACGGCTGATGAGACCACGTGACACTCGTTGTAACTGGAAAATGTATGGCTTCAACCACTAATTTCTTCAATTTTTTTCAAAACTTTCCTATTTGGTATATATATGTTGTTAGGCAACTATTCAACAATATAGCATATGTCATTCTACATATATATTATATTGTTATCCATTGTTACTATATACTACATACTATTCGCCATATCTCCCAAAATTATTTACATATTTTGACGAAATAAAGCTAAAATTGAAGAGCAAACCCCTCCATTTTGTCCTGTTGCGAAAAGGGTCCTTTGCCCTTGAAGAAACGTTAAAATTCCTCTTATAACGTTTGTTTCTCTTTTTTAGTTTTTTCAAAATAAAACAGATTCGATTCCATTATATGTGGCTTTGACACACCATACTGTGGTTAGCGAATGATAAAAGAGGAATATGTTACTGTACCATTCAGAAGTACATACAGGGCATTCGTTAATATATGCACTTTCTTCACATTTTGAAAACCAATTTATACTTTCTGTACTACAAAGCTGAATTTTGCATCACCCTGTATATTTTTTCCAAATCTCAACCAAATATGCTAACTAAATGTTCTACACATCATCAGCGGAAAATAAATGCACAAATTACTACAAACTGCACAAAAAAATGAACGTAGTACCTGTTGCTTTAGAAGAAATAGTTAACCCTCTCACGGCTGATGAGACCACGTGACACTCGTTGTAACTGGAAAATGTATGGCTTCAACCACTAATTTCTTCAATTTTTTAAAAAACTTTCCTATTTGGTATATATATGTTGTTAGGCAACTATTCAACAATATAGCATATGTCATTCTACATATATATTATATTGTTATCCATTGTTACTATATACTACATACTATTCGCCATATCTCCCAAAATTATTTACATATTTTGACGAAATAAGGCTCAAATTGAAGAGGAAAAACCTCCATTTTGTCCTGTTGCGATAAGGGTCTTTTGCTTTTGAAGAAACGTTAAAATTCCTCTTCTAACGTTTGTTTCTCTTTCTTAGTTTTTTCAAAATAAAATAGATTCGATTCCATTATATGTGGCTTTGACACACCATACTGTGGTTAACGAATGATAAAAGAGGAATATGTTTCTGTACCATTCAGAAGTACGTACAGGGCATTCGTTAATATATGCACTTTCTTCACATTTTGAAAACCAATTTATACTTTCTGTACTACAAAGCTGAATTTTGCATCACCCTGTATATTTTTTCCAAATCTCAACCAAATATGCTAACTAAATGTTCTACACATCATCAGCGGAAAATAAATGCACAAATTACTACAAACTGCACAAAAAAATGAACGTAGTACCTGTTGCTTTAGAAGAAATAGTTAACCCTCTCACGGCTGATGAGACCACGTGACACTCGTTGTAACTGGAAAATGTATGGCTTCAACTACTAATTTCTTCAATTTTTTTAAAAACTTTCCTATTTGGTATATATATGTTGTTAGGCAACTATTCAACAATATAGCATATGTCATTCTACATATATATTATATTGTTATCCATTGTTACTATATAATACATACTATTCGCCATATCTCCCAAAATTATTTACATATTTTAACGAAATAAAGCTCAAATTGAAGAGGAAAAACCTCCGTTTTGTCCTGTTGCGATAAAGGTCTTTTGCTTTTGAAGAAACGTTAAAATTCCTCTTCTAACGTTTGTTTCTCTTTTTGAGTTTTTTCAAAATAAAACAGATTCGATTCCATTATATGTGGCTTTGACACACCATACTGTGGTTAACGAATGATAAAAGAGGAATATGTTACTGTACCATTCAGAAGTACGTACAGGGCATTCGTTAATATATGCACTTTCTTCACATTTTGAAAACCAATTTATACTTTCTGTACTACAAAGCTGAATTTTGCATCACCCTGTATATTTTTTCCAAATCTCAACCAAATATGCTAACTAAATGTTCTACACATCATCAGCGGAAAATAAATGCACAAATTACTACAAACTGCACAAAAAAATGAACGTAGTACCTGTTGCTTTAGAAGAAATAGTTAACCCTCTCACGGCTGATGAGACCACGTGACACTCGTTGTAACTGGAAAATGTATGGCTTCAACCACTAATTTCTTCAATTTTTTAAAAAACTCTCCTATTTGGTATATATATGTTGTTAGGCAACTATTCAACTATATAGCATATGTCATTATACATATATATTATATTGTTATCCATTGTTACTACACTGCTCCACAAAACTTAAGCAACTCGAAGAAAGTGGCAGAAAGTAAAACGACACGATCACTGCACCAAGTATAATGAACAAGCAGACGGTCCAGATGCACAATGCAACACAAGTGAAGACGAACAATACAGTTAGGATGTACAGGGTGACCAAAAAGTGCAGCACTACGATCCCTCAACAGGTGACGCTGGGTTGTGCGAGGGCACAGGCAGTCAATATGGCATGTAACCACCACGAACAGCTATACAGGCACGACATCTGGCCTCCATGCTGCAAATCAGAGTGTTGATCAAGTCTTGCGGCAGATGGCGCCACTCCTCGAGGAGAGCTGTTTGCAGGTCAGGGAGAGTGTGTGCTGGTGAACTGCGCTGCGCTATTCGCCTCCCAAGAGCATCCCACACATGCTCGATGAGATTCAAGTCCGGCAAATATGCAGACCATGAAATACGCGTAATGCCTTCGCTCTCCAGATACTCGGACACACTATGTGCACGGTGTGGGTGGGCATTGTCATCCATGAACAGGAAGTCTGGGCCAAATGCTCCGCGGAAATTGCACACATGTGTATTGAGAATTTCATCCAGGTACCGTTGTGCTGTCAAAGTGCCATGTTGCACAATATGGAGGTCCGTTTTCCCGTCCAGCATAATTCCACCTCACACCATAATGGAACCACCGCCATAGGAGGGCCGTTTAGCAATGAAGTTTGGATGATAGCGTGCTCCTGGCTCTCTCCACACTAAAGTTCGATCAGAATCTGACGACAGGCTGAATCTCGACTCATTGGAGAACATGACACGCGCCCACTGGTGTTCCCCCCATACAACATGTTCCTGACACCATGTGTAACGCGCACGTTTGTGCTCCAGTTTCATGGCACACACAGCGCAGGCCTTTTTGCATACAGTCCTGCTCTATTGAGTCGCCGACGAACAGTTTCAGGACTCACGCGTTGTCCTGTAGCGTGAAACAACTCATTGGCCAGGTGAGAGCATGAAGCTTGACGGTTACGTTTGACAGAAATTGTGAGAAATCGGTCCTCGACGGCCGACATCTTCTTCGGACGGCCTCCTCCATGACGTCTACTGACTTCACCTCCATTTTGAAAGCGATTGCACAGCCTCGACACAACACGTTTGTTCACGTTGAATTCCTGCGCCACTTCCACTTGCGATCGGCCGAATTCCACCGCCCAATTGTTTGCCCGCGGTCAAAGTCACTCAAATGTCGTCTACCAGCCATTGCAAGGTGTGTACCCCACACAAGAACCACTAACTCAATGCTTGGAGCCTCGGACACTACTAGGCTGTGGTGTACGGCTCATGGCATAAGTTGTTCACCGCGCTTGCAACGATGCTGCTTATGCGAAAGAGTGAGTGCTCGACTTGCCTGTGTGTCTCTGTGTATGTGCATGCCACTAACCAGTGTTGAATGGGCCCCACACGTCACTTATACCACGTTCTCTCGGGTTGCTTAAGTTTTGTGGAGCAGTGTATATACTACATACTATTCGCCATATCTCCCAAAATTATTTACATATTTTGACGAAATAAAGCTAAAATTGAAGAGGAAACCCATCCATTTTGTACGGTTGCGATAAGTGTCCTTTGCCCTTGAAGAAACGTTAAAATTCCTCTTATAACGTTTGTTTCTCTTTTTTAGTTTTTTCAAAATAAAACAGATTCGATTCCATTATATGTGGCTTTGACACACCATACTGTGGTTAACGAATGATAGAAGAGGAATATGTTACTGTGCCATTCAGAAGTACATACAGGGCATTCGTTAATATATGCACTTTCTTCACATTTTGAAAACCAATTTATACTTTCTGTACTACAAAGCTGATTTTTGCATCACCCTGTATATTTTTTTTAAATCTCAACCAAATATGCTAACTAAATGTTCTACACATCATCAGCGGAAAATAAATGCACAAATTACTACAAACTGCACAAAAAAATGAACGTAGTACCTGTTGCTTTAGAAGAAATAGTTAACCCTCTCACGGCTGATGAGACCACGTGACACTCGTTGTAACTGGAAAATGTATGGCTTCAACCACTAATTTCTTCAATTTTTTTAAAAACTTTCCTATTTGGTATATATATGTTGTTAGGCAACTATTCAACAATATAGAATATGTCATTCTACATATATATTATATTGTTATCCATTGTTACTATATACTACATACTATTCGCCATATCTCCCAAAATTATTTACATATTTTGACGAAATAAAGCTAAAATTGAAGAGCAAACCCCTCCATTTTGTCCTGTTGCGAAAAGGGTCCTTTGTCCTTGAAGAAACGTTAAAATTCCTCTTATAACGTTTGTTTCTGTTTTTTAGTTTTTTCAAAATAAAACAGATTCGATTCCATTATATGTGGCTTTGACACACCATACTGTGGTTAAACGAATGATAAAAGAGGAATATGTTACTGTACCATTCAGAAGTACGTACAGGGCATTCGTTAATATATGCACTTTCTTCACATTTTGAAAACCAATTTATACTTTCTGTACTACAAAGCTGAATTTTGCATCACCCTGTATATTTTTTCCAAATCTCAACCAAATATGCTAACTAAATGTTCTACACATCATCAGCGGAAAATAAATGCACAAATTACTACAAACTGCACAAAAAAATGAACGTAGTACCTGTTGCTTTAGAAGAAAAAGTTAACCCTCTCACGGCTGATGAGACCACGTGACACTCGTTGTAACTGGAAAATGTATGGCTTCAACTACTAATTTCTTCAATTTTTTAAAAAACTCTCCTATTTGGTATATATATGTTGTTAGGCAACTATTCAACAATATAGCATATGTCATTCTACATATATATTATATTGTTATCCATTGTTACTATATACTACATACTATTCGCCATATCTCCCAAAATTATTTACATATTTTGACGAAATAAAGCTAAAATTGAAGAGGAAACCCATCCATTTTGTACGGTTGCGATAAGTGTCCTTTGCTTTTAAAAAAACGTTAAAATTCCTCTTATAACGTTTGTTTCTCTTTTTAGTTTTTTCAAAATAAAACAGATTCGATTCCATTATATGTGGCTTTGACACACCATACTGTGGTTAACGAATGATAGAAGAGGAATATGTTACTGTGCCATTCAGAAGTACATACAGGGCATTCGTTAATATATGCACTTTCTTCACATTTTGAAAACCAATTTATACTTTCTGTACTACAAAGCTGAATTTTGCATCACCCTGTATATTTTTTCCAAATCTCAAAAAATATGCTAACTAAATGTTCTACACATCATCAGCGGAAAATAAATGCACAAATTACTACAAACTGCACAAAAAAATGAACGTAGTACCTGTTGCTTTAGAAGAAATAGTTAACCCTCTCACGGCTGATGAGACCACGTGACACTCGTTGTAACTGGAAAATGTATGGCTTCAACTACTAATTTCTTCAATTTTTTTAAAAACTTTCCTATTTGGTATATATATGTTGTTAGGCAACTATTCAACAATATAGCATATGTCATTCTACATATATATTATATTGTTATCCATTGTTACTATATACTACATACTATTCGCCATATCTCCCAAAATTATTTACATATTTTAACGAAATAAAGCTCAAATTGAAGAGGAAAAACCTCCGTTTTGTCCTGTTGCGATAAGGGTCTTTTGCTTTTGAAGAAACGTTAAAATTCCTCTTCTAACGTTTGTTTCTCTTTTTTAGTTTTTCAAATAAAACAGATTCGATTCCATTATATGTGGCTTTGACACACCATACTGTGGTTAACGAATGATAAAAGAGGAATATGTTACTGTACCATTCAGAAGTACGTACAGGGCATTCGTTAATATATGCACTTTCTTCACATTTTTAAAACCAATTTATACTTTCTGTACTACAAAGCTGAATTTTGCATCACCCTGTATATTTTTTCCAAATCTCAACCAAATATGCTAACTAAATGTTCTACACATCATCAGCGGAAAATAAATGCACAAATTACTACAAACTGCACAAAAAAATGAACGTAGTACCTGTTGCTTTAGAAGAAATAGTTAACCCTCTCACGGCTGATGAGACCACGTGACACTCGTTGTAACTGGAAAATGTATGGCTTCAACCACTAATTTCTTCATTTTTTAAAAAACTCTCCTATTTGGTATATATATGTTGTTAGGCAACTATTCAACAATATAGCATATGTCATTCTACATATATATTATATTGTTATCCATTGTTACTATATACTACATACTATTCGCCATATCTCCCAAAATTATTTACATATTTTGACGAAATAAAGCTAAATTGAAGAGGAAACCCATCCATTTTGTACGGTTGCGATAAGTGTCCTTTGCCCTTGAAGAAACGTTAAAATTCCTCTTATAACGTTTGTTTCTCTTTTTTAGTTTTTTCAAAATAAAACAGATTCGATTCCATTATATGTGGCTTTGACACACCATACTGTGGTTAACGAATGATAGAAGAGGAATATGTTACTGTGCCATTCAGAAGTACATACAGGGCATTCGTTAATATATGCACTTTCTTCACATTTTGAAAACCAATTTATACTTTCTGTACTACAAAGCTGATTTTGCAATCACCCTGTATATTTTTTTTAAATCTCAACCAAATATGCTAACTAAATGTTCTACACATCATCAGCGGAAAATAAATGCACAAATTACTACAAACTGCACAAAAAAATGAACGTAGTACCTATTGCTTTAGAAGAAATAGTTAACCCTCTCACGGCTGATGAGACCACGTGACACTCGTTGTAACTGGAAAATGTATGGCTTCAACCACTAATTTCTTCAATTTTTTTAAAAACTTTCCTATT
>NW_027657963.1:0-16188 GCF_964235325.1 Thermobia domestica
AGTATTTTTTCAAAGACTTTGCCCAGGGTGGAAGTAAGCTGGATGGGGCGATATGATTGTACAGAATCTGGCGGTTTGTTCGGTTTAAGAAACATGCAAACTTTTGAAACCTTCCAATCGGAAGGATAGTATCCAGTACGGAGTATAAAGGTATATACTGTGGCCAGAAAAATGAAGAAGTTTGCCGAACATTCTTTAAGAAGTCTATAAGATATTTGATCGAAGCCAGGAGCAGTGCTACGTTTGCGCTTAATAACGGAATGAATATCTCCAGAAGTGATGTCTCTAGTCAAAGGATTATTGATGTCTAAAGTGTGATGGACGGAAGGCTGTAATAATTTGTTAATTGCTTCTTCTGGAACGTTGGGACTGCGGCGGTGAATGCTTTAAGGAGGCGTAAAGACTGTCTGCAGATGGGTGGCGAAAACGTCTGCTTTCTCTTTGTCTGTATGTAAAGGCTGGTCGTTATGTAGAAGAGGATAAGTGGAACTTACTTTCTGACCAGTTAGAAGATGAAACTTCTTCCAATATTTCGTCGGGTGTGATTCTGTATTCAGCTGATTGCAGGTTTTGCTCCAGTTAAGACGTTTGTGAGCAATAATATAATTATGTACCGTCCGTTGCCATCTACGGGCTTGTGTCAAATACTCTGGGTTTCGTGTTCTTTCGTATTCCCGAAAGTAATGTCGAGATTTACGAACGAGAGCCAAGTATTGTGGAGGTAACATTGGCTGATATGTCTTGCCGTGGTATTGAGGTATATGTTTGTCAGCGCTACTTGTTATAGCCTCTACAATGCTATGGACGGCGTTCTCAAGGTCTAATTGAGTTGTAGGTGATGCTAAATTAGCAAGAGTGACATCTATATCAGAGCGATACTGATCCCAGTTAGCCTTGTCGTATATCTTGATGGTTCTTAAACTTGGTTCAGCTCGTTGTCTTTTATTGTTGACAAGCACTTTGATCGGAAGGTGGTCGCTACCTATACAATTAAGAATTTGTATGGTGCATTTATCGACAATTGAAGCCGTGCTAATAACGACGTCAGGTGTCGTCTGGCTGCTTGGACGCGTATGTTTTGGTAAATGATGAACATGTCCATGTAAATTAAGTGATATATGGTCGAGAAAAAGTTCTTTATCTCGGACAGAACGACTATGGATATTAATGTCAGCCAGTATTAATAGGTGGCGAAATTGCTGAAACAAATACGTGAAAAACTCAAGAGGAATGACATGACCGGGACGGACGTAGATTGTAGCCACAGTTAGGGCAAGATTTGGTAGGTAAACTGTTGTTACTAAGTGCTCTGGAAACTGGTAATGGAGTGCAATGGAGTGATCTCTATGAATGATTTTATGGCGTATTCCGATTGCAGCACCGCCTTGGGCTCGTGCATTATTGTCTGCATAGTCACAGCGAAGAAAGTTATAGCGAGGAAAGCGGAGATATGTGGCTGGTTTGAGCGCAGTCTCATTCAGTAGAAAGATATCGACATTCTCCTCGAGCAGTAACTGTTCAAATAGTATACGGTGTGACGCTAAGGAGCGAATGTTCATAAAAAGAATTGTAAGAGCCATATTCACATACAACGTTATGGAGTTAGACTGCTGTGTCTTTGGGTACGATGTGAAAATGAACATAAGGTCCGGAGTAAGTAGCATACAGATTGACTTGAAAGATAGCTGATGCTGCTGCAATGACATGATCGAGAATAAGCTGACGTTGAAAAGGAAAGATATTTTGCAGTATAAGGGTAATGTATCGAAGAAAGTTTTCAACAATTAATGGAGATGTAATAGATTGCGATACAGGCACGGTTGAATCTGTGGTACGGAGCGGGACGGTCATCTCAGGATGATCCGGATTGGCTGGCGGTTTAGCTTTACATTTATAACTATATGTCGGATGTTTATCACTTGAACAAGTAGAACATTGAGGAGGTTTTAATGTATTCGGACAGTCTTTGGTCTCATGATTGCCAGTACAGTATCCACATTTTGCAATATTTGGACATTTAGCAGTCACATGTTGATTGTATACTTGACACCGCTCGCACCGGACTGGAAGAGGTAGATTAGTACGAGATGGTTCTACTCTATGACGCTTTTTAAAGATGAACGCGCCCTCTTGTAACAAGGTATCAATGGCAGCTTGGGAAGTGGTCAGAACTCGTATCATGTATGTTGCTCCATTATTATTTTTGATACGAATACATTTCGACACCTCAATTCCCTCAGCCTTTAACTCCTCAAGCACTTCTTCATCAGTTATTTCCGGTAGCACTCCTCTAATAACAACCGACATCATGGGTGTTCTGGGAGGTGGAGGATTTTGCTTGATTCTATCTGGAAGCTTCGATAATTGTGCAGCTTTTCCGAAAATTTCGTAACTCGCCTTATTACGAAGTGTTGTACCAAAATGTTCATCTTCGGACTTGATAATAACACCACCCCTGGTAAAGACAATCTGGTGAATACTGGCTCGTGGTAGGTATTTGATGATTTGGTTAAAGATATGGCGAGTGTTGCTATACTTGGGATCGAAATTGGTCAGAAGGAATGAATATAGCTTTGGTCGAGCAAGAGTGGCTGCATATGACTGTTGCATAGCAACAGTGGACGTTGTAGGATTTGATGCGGTGGTCTGCATCGGTTCTGGATCTTCTGGACCTTTGAGAAAGGTAGGAGAACGAGAGCGGGATCTCTTCTCAACAGACTCTAAACTACCCTCCGATAACTGTCGGCTACGCCGATTACTTCGGGGATCTCGTTTGGCATCCGCCACGGATTTAGCTGTAGGGCCTTGAACTAAAGCTGGTAGCTTATGCATGGTGCAACAACGAGTGTGCACCGCACAAGATATATTTATACGGGTGAAGAATAAGCGGTACAGCCCAAGCAAAGCGACGAAACAGTTGGTCAGTGTGTGGAAACCACAATGACCTTGAAAAAATTTATGGTAAAACCTTCCAGAAGATGAGGATCTTCTGTCATACTTCTAAGTAGTGTATCTGTACTGGTCTCACAAGTACGTTTACAATACCTGATCACAGTTTAGTACAGTAACTAGCTACAAGAGAAGTTAGGTTCGTCGTATCTCTCTGATGTATTTTTTACCTTTCACAAAAATTCACGATTTCTCTTACAAGTTTCAGCCTAGAGACTTCAAATTTCTAGAGAAGGAACTTCATAACCTATCGAAGGCAACAATCCGTGCCGATTTTTTTATTTAGAATTTTCTTCGTTGTTGAAACAGTTATTTTGTTAAAAGTTTCGATATCCATTTCAACAATCAAGCCATTTCAACAATGAAGAAAATTGTAAATAAAAAATCGGCACGGATTGTTGCCTTCGATAGGTCATAAAGTTCCTTCTGTAAAAATTTGAAGTCTCTAGGTTGAAATTTGTAAGAGAAATCGTGAATTTTCGTGATAGGTAAAAAATACATGAGAGATATACGAACACTGTAGTGACATCTATCGGCAAAACTTGTCCCTTTAACCAACCTTAAGCCATTTTTAACCAATTTTGTGATGGCGGGGCGGGAGGGAGATCCACGCTTGTGAATCCCCGCAACTCATGTTCGTAGCATCGGTGTACTGCTGGTGCTAATTTAATCAACGCTGCCAGATAGAGATAGGTTTCGCGCGACATCGAATATATGGTCATTTTTAAGACTGGCGGGACACTAGTGAATTTGTCAACGTTTTACTTTCAAGGCCTTCATTTTTCTTCCTTTTTCATTTGTTTCTATTTACTTACCTCAGATGAGTATATCCAAGTGAAAAAAAAAAAAAAGAACTTCAGGCACTTTTGGATATTGATATTTGTAATTGTAATAATAGCAAAATAACTTACTACTTGGCTTTCGAGATACAGTCGAATTTTAATTTTTTTTTTTTTATTTTGGCCTACATTACTTTAGTTTGAGACTTTCAAATTTCATCCTATTTTCCACTGAAAAGTATCTGTAATTCAACAAGAAAATAATTGTATATGATAATTAA
This sequence comes from Thermobia domestica, assembly GCF_964235325.1. Lineage (NCBI taxonomy): Eukaryota > Metazoa > Arthropoda > Insecta > Zygentoma > Lepismatidae > Thermobia > Thermobia domestica. The sequence goes on from NW_027657963.1 coordinate 4,010, forward strand.
ACTGAAATTCATCGAAATGTGGCCCACGACAAACACTTTACCATTTTCTATTGTAAAGGTTAGTTCCACCGATATTGTAACAGAGCGGTGCTTGAACGACTGACTGTAGAAATTCAAGCTCCGATTAATGATAATTTCACAGCCTTGTTTTATTACAAGTGTAAACTCTTTAATCAGTGGAAAGGTGGGGCGGGTATCATGGGTTTTGATATGTGGTGGGTCATAGTGGGTCATGGTGGCTGGTGAGTTAGTGGGTCAAGTTTTCGTTGACCCTAGCAAACTTTGGAATAGTCACGAGAGAGAAATAAGTGCATGGGTAGTTGGCTGGGTAGCAAAGAAGTCCCTTTTTCGGTTTTTGATACCAAGGCCATACGATTTTTTCACCATGACTCCACGAATGAAATTGCCACGACGAAAATTTTTGAAGAAAACGGTATTATTTCGCTTCAGCAACATTCAGAAGAAAGTGGTGAAAATATTGCAAAATAATAAAATGTAGCACTTCATTTATTAATTGATATATAGACGACGGCTGTAAGTGGTAAATCTTTATTTTGGGCATAATGGTCTATTTCATTGATAAAAATTGTCTCTTGTCACTAATTTTGCTCCATCATTTGGACAACATATCGGAAAGGATACAGCAAAGTTGTTTTCTGACATACTATGCACTTATGGAATAAATTATAAACTAAAAATAAAAAGTTCGAAAGCAACTCTGTCCTGTTTACTTCATTGTCTAGTTATTTACATGCCTCTGATCTCCATTCATTGACTAAGGCAACGTTTTCCAACCTTTATCAACTTGCGGCACACTACGGGTGTTACTTGGATTCTCGCGGCACACTTATAGATATTATTTGTAAATATAAAACACAGTGGCATTTTTTCTGTGATTATTGATCTCCTTGACACAGAGAAGAAAGCTCGAACACTGTTTTTTTCCCCCGTAGTAAATCATTATGCTTTTTTTCATTATAATTTAAAAGTAGAAAACAATTGCAATGAAATATTGGACTCAAGTTTTTTTTTTTTTTTTTAATACGCTTCTTTTTAAAAACTGTATCCAACCTTTTACTACGATGGAAGATCACTAAATAAAGAACGTACAAACAAATCTCTTTTACTTTTAAAACACAAATGTAGGTAATTTGTCGAAAGGATTGAATGGTATTTTAAATTTTCAAGTTGCGAAATAGTTTGCAACAATAAAGAAGCAATAATGGTCATCACAATGACTTCAAATACTCTTTTCAACATTAGAAATGTACAAAACAGTAACACGGTATCAAACTTAAAATTGTAGATTCATAGTAGAGGTTCATACTAATGTGAAATACAAACATACATTTTCCCCTACGTTTTACAATTTGATTGCTATAAAATTAATAATTTTGTCTCGATTCCTCGCGGCACACCAGCGGTCCATTCACAGCATACCAGTGTGCCGCGGCACACCGGTTGGGAAACGCTGGACTAAGGGTTTGAAATAAATAAATAAATAAATATTTATATTGGTTTATAGACTTCGATTGTTTACTAGTGTTGAGTTGAAGAAACAACTGAAAAGTTCTTCGGTAGATTTTGTTCTTTGAAGGTGAAACTCCGCAACATTTTTAATTTTTCGTGGAAAAGTTTGTCTACGATATTGCGTCATAGTCAAGAGAAAACAATGAAAAAAGATAACAGTAACACGAAGAAGAAAAGAAAAGATAAAAAAGAAAATTGGAACAGAGAGTTTTGGTTTGTTAAAAATATTTCTTTTCGTTTTTTTGTTAACTTGGAAAGAAGTTTCGCTTTTCGTAGAACGTGTCAGATGCGGTTTGTTCAGTTCTCCTGAGATAAAGGTAAGGCTTTCTTCGCTGTTTTTTTTTTTTTTTTATGTTACTATTCACTTTGTCGCGTGTTTAACTTGTTCACAGTAACCAAGTTAAGGACTTTATAGGCTAACAACTTGATAACTCTAGCCATCCCTCCTTTCCGCTGGTCTAGTGGCCAGCACTTGTGTCTTTGGTACACGGGGACCCCGTCTCATACAACACCTCTGCTGAAAACAGACACTGAACTTCAACAGACAAACAAGCTCGATAATTCATGCTCAACTACAAGTTTCAAGAACCAGAAATCGAAATTTAAGGACATCGCTTTATGATTTTTAATGGTCATCATCATCATAGCTATTCTGCTATTATTGGCAAGGCAGTTGCCGCAACTAAAAACATCCCATGCTCCACGGTCTTCAGGTCATCTCTTCGTTTTCACGTACAATTTTTCTGTTTTTATAACGTGCGTTAATTGTAGTCTACTTCGGCCCCTCCCTGTTTTTCCTGCCACCATACTCTCTAGCACGTTCCTTATGATAGAGCTCCTTCTTAGCCAATGTCCCAACCAGTTTCCCTTCTTCTTAATAATATCTGAAATTATTTTTTCCCCACCATTTCAAAGACCCTCTCATTAGTTTTCTGCTTGACCCAGCTAATTCTCTCCATTCTTCTCCACACCCACATTTTGAAAGCTCCCAGTAGTTTTTCATCATTTTTACTTAAGAGTCTTCGTCCCGGCGAAATTAAAATACCGCTAATTTTACAGTAATTATGTGATATCTTCAAACAGATAAAATATAATCGAAATGTGGAACAAGAGCGCCCTAGACAATATCATTTTACATGAGAAACCGTTATCACGAATCACTTATCTGCTTTCGATTTCGAGCCATTTTGAGAATCGGCATTTATTTTCGCGTTTCTAAACAGCTGAAAACATAAAGCCACTAGGTGACTTGTGATAACGGTACCTCACGCAAAATAGTATTGTCTAGGGCGCTCTTGCTTCATATTTCAATTATCTTTTATGTATTTGAAGATATCACATAATTACTGTAAAATTAGAGGTATTTTAATTTCGCCGGGATGAAGACTCTTAATGTCCATGTTTCTGACATATACAGAATAATACTCCATACGAAACAGTTTATGGATCTTTTTCTCAGCTCTTCATTTAAAGTCTCACAAAATAATTTTTTCTTCATCCTAAAGGTTTCTTTCGCCATTTCTATCCTTGCTTTTATTTCACCTTCATACTTCATATCATAACTAGGTATTGAAAACTAGTCACCTGTTCTATTTCCTCCTCTTCTACCTCTATATTTGACACCGATCGCTTAGTTCCAATCACCATGACTTTTGTATTTTCATCCCATATTCTTCACAGCTTTTCCTCCAGTTTTCTAACATCTTGCTGATTTTCTCTTCTGATTCTGCAACATAGCATCATATCACCTACAAATCGTATACCCTTATCATTCTACTTTCTACTGAAATTGCCGTCTTCATTTCGTAGCCCCCTTTTCACTGTCTCTTCTAGATAGATATTAAATAAAGATAAAGAAGACGTCAAATATAATATTATGTTTATACAGTGGCGGATCCAGGATATGATCAAGGGAGGGGCTAAACCATTTGCCGCTTTATCCAGTGTAAAACTGGAATGAAGTCCATTTTATCCAGTGTATACTCGAGGGTCAAGAGGGGGCTATAGCCCCTATAGTCCCCCTTGGATCCGCCCTTGTGTTTATATATTATTTTGATTTACTTAATTTTCAAGAATGCATGACAAGAATGCTTCACAGAACGCACTGAGAATTATACCCCGTTATCCAGACAGCGGTATGTTTGTACAAATATACGGTATCCTTACGTTTACTACAGAAATCAATACAGAGGATACGTTATCCATATCCTACATACTATATGTACTGTCCTTTTTACCCGCTTAGAAGTTACATCATGCCGTTGCAGGATATCTGACACCTAACAGTCTTCCCTATATTACACACGTATACGTAGGTTTAATACGTCAGCTACATGTTACATACGTTCATCTGCATGTGAGATCCTTGCCACCTTTATGTACAATTCTTTCGTTTGTACGGAAAGTACGTTTATTCGGAACACTTATACGTAAAGTACGTATAAAATATACTGTACGTTATATTTCCTGTACGTTATATATTATGCGTTATATATGCGTTTGAGTTATATATTTGCTGTACGTTAAGTCCAAAACTACAGGATTTACACATGTAACTTAAGTTTCTTACGTACGCCACATACGAATTTTTCTTTGTGCGTGTCGTTTGAATGTTTTAGTACCATATTTTATTTACAAATTGTTAAATATGCATGACTGGTAGCAGTGTTGCCAATATATGGAAAAAATCCATTTCATAGAATCTTTTGACGTTATATTTTTGGTATGGGATAAGAGGAAACATATGATCGAATTGTTTAGTTTAAGCTATTTATGTGATACTACTTAACTATTAAACTGCTTAAACAATGTGATTTTCAGTTGGTATTTATTAAGAAATGTATTAGAAAAAAAGTAAGCCAGTCTACATTCTACATCTAATTCCACATTCTAATTTTCCAATGAGCGTATTTGTTTGATATTTGAATTATTGTATACTGACGTTTCTGTTACATTATCTATCTCTCTAAGTCAGCGTTTCCCAACCGGTGTGCCGCGGCACACTGGTGTGCCGCGAATGGGCCGCTGGTGTGCCGCGAGGAAATGAAAAGAAAATTATTAATTATATAGGAACCTAATTGCAAGACAGGAAATATGTGTATTTAAATTTCACATTACTATGAACCTCTACAATAAAAATACTGTAATTGTAATATATTATTGTACATACATTACTACTACATAGATTGTATTTTGAAAAGAGAATTTTATTAATATTTAAAATTGTGACGTATATTAACCATCTTAATAAATTATAAGTTTCACACTGTGTTACTTATCTGTTCATTTTTAATGTTGAAAAAAGTATTAATTATCATTGTTATGACCATTATTGTTTCTTTATTGTTACAGATTATTTCGTAACTTGAAATTTTAAAATCTCTCTATATCTTTTCGACAAAGCAAACACTCATACAAATTACCGCAATTTTGTTTTAAAAGTACAAGAGATTTGTTTGTTCGTTCGTAATTTAGTGATCTTCCTTGTGAAAGGTTGGATACATTCTTCGAAAAAGAAAGTGTATTTTTTAAAAGACTGAGTTCTATATTTCATTGGAATTGTTTTCTATTTTTTAATTTGAATGAAAAGTACGTATAATGATTTACGATGGAGGAAAACCAGTGATCGAGCTTTATTCTTTGTGAGAAGGAGGTCAGTAATCAAAGAAAACAAATACGACGGTATTTTCTATTTACAAATAATAATAATAATAATAATAATAATAATAATAATAATAATAATAATACCTATGAGTGTGCCGCGAGAATTCAAGTTAGACCCGTAGTGTGCCGCAAGTTGAAAAAGGTTGGGAAACGCTGCTCTAAGTGGCCAGTTTAGTCAGTACTTTTGCATTTTATATAAGACGAATATTTACCTTCATAAAATCACTTCCCTGTAGTCCTGGGCTGTGAACGATTTTTATGTTCGTTTGTGTATGAACATTGATTAAGGAAACTGGGTAATATATATGCATATACTTTTCAGTTAATGATATTGTTTAACTGTTATTTCTATGTAGCATTTGAATTTCCTATCTCCTAAGTGCAAAAGCCTGCTACGACTACTTCAAAGAGCCAAATATTTAAATTTACAAAATAAAGCGAGAAATAATTCTTCGAAAACCGAAATGAGACGAGGCTTTAATCAAATGAAAGAGGTGTAAGGAGAATGAGAATCGAGACGAGATGAGAAACAATTCATCGAAAACTGAAATGAGACGAGACTTGAATGAAATGAACGAGGCATGAAGAAAAAATCCTATTTAAATTTCGTCTCTTCTCGTGGTTACAATAAACATAATAAATCTCGAAATGGAATACACTGTAGTAGACTTTTACATCAACGATAATTGCCTGTTATTGGCTATTTATTCTCTTACTGCATAGTCGCTCAAAACTGTTTTGCTTAAAAATCAGTGACGGATGTATTTTCATAGATTATTTTGAACCTACATTTAGCAGTCAGACAATGTGTGTAGGAAAATTGCTTAAATTGCTTGGCAGTCCCAGATTATCTAATTACAACTTTCATTTCCATTGCATCTTTCATTTCTAATTTATAAGATTTTTACATAATTAAAAAAAAAAAAAACTTCAATTTCTTCTTTCTGAGACCATAACAATGACAGTATATTGTCAGGATACTTTAAGACAAAAAATAAATAATTTAAAATTTTTCTGAAGACTTTTGTGTCTTTTTTTTTCACGAGTCAACAATCGAGCACTATTATATCTCATTGTTATAAAATAAAAAGAAGCTATTTTATTGTTATTAATATTCTTAAAGACGTAAGTAGAAACATCTTTTGTTGGAATGAAGATTCATTTCAATCCAGTCTTTTCTTTTTTCCTATTTTTTTTGTTGTTAAAATATATGTATATTTTTCCCGGTGTAGAAACTTTATATAATACTTTCTTCAACTCGTTTTATATACAACTTTTTTTTTTGTTCTTAAAAAAAACAAACAGGAGAAAAAAAATGCCGAGTTTTCTGAGCCTTGTTTGCCTAATGTAACCTTAAGCTAAAAGCAGGTACAATATGTTCAGGAAAAGGTGAACTGGGAGAGTAGCTCTTAAGAACAAAAAAACACACTTTAAAGAGAGGAAAAACATATATATTTAGCCAATTGTTTAATACGGAAGTTTTCTTCCGTTTGGATGAAAGAAAAAAAAATCATTCTCCTTCATTATGTACACAACTTGAAGCAAAAGCACTATTTATATCACAAAAGATCTTTTTCAAGCTAGAAGAAAGCAAGATATTTTTATATCCGCAGGGAACTTAGAGGAAGCAAAGTATTTATATATATATATATATATATATATATATATATATATATATATATATATATATCCTTAAGGAGCACTAGAATAAAAGTTCTGTAAGAAACTGGATTTTACCGGTAAAGAGAACTAAATCTTGTGTGTGAATCATATAAATGAGACAGAACGCAGTGGTGGTAGATTCATGTGACAAAAATTTTCCAAATGGGCCTTCGATTCCTCATTTCTTTTGTTAGCCATTTTTTTTATTATTATTATTAGAATACTAAAAAACGATCCTTTTAAATGTCTATTGAATTTGGGGAGAAATCTGCTGTGTTCTATTAATTTCCATTGGTTGAATTTGTTTGTTTTGCGTGGACAAATCCTGTTTTTTTCCTTTGTCTATTTTGTCTTTTAAAATAAAAAAAATGAAATAAAATAAAGGGAGAAAAGACGCTCGTTTGTGCAACTTCGAACCCTATTGCTGTCAATTTGAGATCAAGTGAAGAAAAAAAAGCACAGAAAAGTTTACCAGAAGAAAAGCAGCGAGAACAAACAAGAACAAACTCGGCCCGAGAAAAAGTGTCCCCTATCTGTCTGTCATCTTTTTTTTTTCTTTCTTTCTTTTTCTTTTTGTACAAAGGACATTGATTTGACAAACCCCCTGAAACATGCTCTTTCCAACCAAACACAGGGAACTATTCTCAAGTAGCTGTATTTATACATAATGACGTAATCACTGAAGCGTTTCGGGTAAAGCAAAGCCCCTTCTTCTGGGCTGGACACATTCACGAATTGAAGGGTAAGGCCCCTCCTTCATGCTTTGTTAGTGACACAATTAGTCAAGATCAACGAATAGAGCAAAAATCCCTTTTTCTTCCTGTGGTGTCCACAAACTTGGGATTTTCTTTCACATTTTGGTCGACAGATGTCACTGGGATAATTCAATGAGCAAATAGAGACAGATGAAAGACAGGACTCGTCCTTTTATATATATATCTGGGACAGTTTGATTTTCGGCTTTCAGAATACACAACCGTATTGTTCAAAAACAAGAAATAGCAGAAGTTTTATAAATGTTAAATAGAATGAAATGTAAGGTAACTCGTTAGTTGTGACAATATGATGATACCAGATAGCCTACTATTAGAACAGCTGTCGTGCACATGTGAATTTCAGAACTCTACACATAGTAGTTCTGAAAAAAAAAGGTTCCTTCAAACTTAACGTAATTTCAAGTGGTTACGAAAAACGGTTACGACTAAATAACTATCATAAAGTGTCGCACGATAGCATCATAAAACGTGGTATCAAAACCAAATTAGTCTCGATAGATTATTCTCAACTATACATTAGGGACGTGGTGCCTATGTCAATGGAAGTTTTTGTTGCCCATGAGACAGGGAAATTTCTCGAATCTCGTGGGCAATGCTATATCAAGCAGGGGCGGATCCAGGACCGACTTCTGGGGGGGCGGTGGGTTGTTATATTGCTACTTTCAAGGGTTTTAAACTTTGGGATGGGTTTTATTTATATATATATAAAATAAGAAAGTTTCCTCTTCTGGGGGGGAGATTGCCCCGATCGCCCCCCCTGGATCCGCCTCTGATATCACCCAACTCATAGGTCTCAAATACTGTTTTAGTCACATGATTCAAAGTGCAGTTGGACCTCGATAATTAGAATTTCTTGATAACTCGAATTTTTTTTTCACATTACCTTGAACTCCCCATAACATTCAATGTTAAAATAAACCTCTGAAAGTCGAATGTTAAAAACTTAAACCTTGACAAGCTGAATATTAGAGGTTTCGTAATTATATTTAAAAACCTCGGTAACTCGAACTTTCGTACTTTCGTATCTGCGATCCTCTACGAGTCGAAGTTTATCTCTATAAGTCGAATTGCTCTTGATGTGACCTCGTTAACTCGAAGCCATAACTATATGTTTTTACGTAATTGTTGTGGTTGCTAATGTGTACCAGAGATGGAGTGGGGCAATGGGTCAAGATTTGTGAGTGGGTCATGCGTCAACAGGACTTGACCCACTGCGACCTACTCAGAAGCACTGACGCACTCTGACCTACCGACCCAGTACGACCCACCGACCCACTCTGTTCAGTGCGTTGGTGAACAATAGTGAATTTGTGTATGTTTTAGTTTCAAGGCCTCCAGCTTTCTTCCTTCCTTTTTCATTTGCATCTATTTACTTAAGTGAAATGAGTATACCTAAGTGAAAATGAACTTTAGACACTTTTGGATACTGATATTTGTAATTGTAATAATAGCAAATAGTACCTGCTACTTGGCTTTCGAGACACAGCTTGTTAGTTTTTTGAGGAGCTGACTATTGGAAAAAAATATATTTTTGAATTACCTGTTATATATGAATTATTATATAAAAAGTTGAATGTAACTGTGTGACTGATCATCACAGCCAAATTGCAAAGTCAAATTAAATGACTTTTCTTACATAGCTAGGGCTCAATCCCAACTAGTATGTTACTATATCGTTTTCATTATCATACATATCCTAAAGGAAGAGTAGGGATCCGAATTTTTGCGAAACATTGCATAAATCACGACCTGTTCAACTTAGGGAGTTGAAATACAGTACATTAATTCTATTAAAAATAAACAGAACGTGTTCTAGCATTTTTTAAAAAGTTTTCTTTTATGGGGGCAATTTCTATATAAGGAAAATTATTAGTGGATTAATTTGTAAAAATAATCGAAGAGTGCTTCGGGTTTTATGTCCTTGGCTTTCTATTGTAATAATTTCTGAAACTTGTGTCTATTATATGGAGCGTTCAGAGCCCAAGACAATCAAGCCATGAAGTTGTGAGGAAAATAGGTATAAAATTTGTACTGTAAGCGTAATTTCATAGAAATTTTATGTTTGTACGGTAGCTTAATTATATGGAGAATTTTACATCTTCCCCCCCCCCCCCCCCGCCTTTATGTTGGTCTACTTTACCTTGATTTGAGACTTTCAAATTTTAACCTATTTTCCACTGTAAAGTATCTGTAATTCAACAAGGAAATAATCATATATGATAATTAAATTGAAATTCTTCGTAATTTGGCCCATGACAAACACTTTACTATTTTATATCGTAAAGGTCAGACACACCGTTATTGTAACAGAGCGGTGCTTGAGCAATTGACCGTAGAAATTCAAACTCCGATTAGTAACAATTTCACAGCCTTGTTTTATTACAAGTGTAAACTCTAGTCAGCAGCGGCGCAAATGTCTTCAACATTGGGGGGGACGGGTAAGACCGTTCCCATATATATATATATATATATATATATATATATATATATATATATATATATATATATATATATATATATATTGCGATTTCCAAAATATTTATGAAGTTGAAAAACAATGTTGTGGAGAATCAGTTATGTTTAATGTTGGAAGGTGGGCAGATTTGAGGCTTATTGTTTGGGACATCAATTTAATCTCAAGTTCCTTTGTGGCAATCGGACAAAAATAATCAAATTTCTTCCGAAAAAGACATTTCAAATCGGATTATTGAGGGGACAGTCCCCCTCAGTTCCAAGATTGGAGGGAACATGTCCCCCTCATCCCTCCGGGATTTGCGCCAGTCCTAGTCAGTGGACAGGAGGGCGTGGATCATTGGTCAGAGTTGATGACTATGGTTTTTGGTGGGTTGGAGTAGTTCAGAATGGGTCAGATTAGTTCGTGATGCGTGCTGGGTCATAGGGATGGTATCGAGACGAGACGAGACGAGACTTTGTACAGTCTCGGTCTCGTCTCGGTTTGAAAATAGCTGTCTCGGTCTCGGTCTCGTCTCGAGTCAAAAATCGCCGTCTCGGTCTCGGTCTCGTCTCGGTCAACAAATGCTTGTCTCGATCTCGGTCTCGGTTTCGAGGGCCAAATCTCGGTCTCGTCTCGAAAGTCTCGAAATAAATAGATGAAATTAAAATTGTAAAAGTATTATTATTGTAAAGTCTGTCATTTCTGTTTCTTATTTTTGGCCTTATTGTTGACTTAGAATTATAGTATGCTGTACTTCTTCAGAGCTAATTTGCTAGCGCTGATGCCTTCCATGCGTGTGGTCCAGTTTCAATCATGAGTTGGTATATCATATCTGGGATAAAATTCTAATAGTAACCCATATTTCACTTTTAGCAAAAGACGTTTTCCTATGGCCTCAGTAGAACAAAATACTGCCTATACAATTAAACTCTATTAAATTAACTTCAGTACTATACAGTACTTTATTTCCTTCCTTAGAATAAGAATTGATCAATACATTCTAACGGATAACGCAACACATAGCAGCATGAATGTATTTAATCGTACCGAAATTGAAATTTTACAATTTCTCATTTATTATCCAATACATTCTGTTTTGACTGTCATTTTAAAAACATAATATAACGTTCATTATCTGAACAAATAGGGTATATTACTGCTACAATATATTTTGTTTAAAATTGATCAAATGCTTTATTACTGTTTCACATCTACGTGTTTAATTGACACCTTATAACACGAAATTCCTGAACTTTGTGGTGGAAGCTACGGCACTCATCTTTGCTATGTGTGGCCTCGGGTTGCATCACGAAACAAGTTAGATTCAAAGTCAGATGTTTCGCATAGTACGCGTCTAAATTTAAGTACATTCTGTTTCTTATACAAGTTCCTAAAGTTGTAATGCATTACATACGCATACGTATATCCACTGCCGTAACATAGATTAAGCTTATTCCTGAGCTCTTAGCGGTGCATGTGATCTTTATTCGAGAAAACCAATCGTGCGTTTATTACGTTGAAATTTTATATTGATTGAAAATTATTTGCGAAACATGAACATACATATTACATAAGTATATAGGTAATTCGAGCTAGCTGTATCTATTTTCTCTCTCTCGCCAAAACAAGTGGTTCTTAACTTTCTAGTTTTCTTTTGTATTCATTTTCGTAGTTTTGCAGCAACATGAAGTATTAAGTAGTCAAAAATATATATATACAGTATATATATTTTTTCGCTGTATGACTTTCGTTAAATTTTGGATCCAATTTTACCCTACCTTACCTAGTAAATTTATATTATATATCTATATCTATATCTATATCTATCTATCTATCTATCTATCTATCTATCTATCTATCTATCTATCTATCTATATATATATATATATATATATATATATATATATATATATATATATATATATATATATATATATATATATATATATATGAACATTGGTGGTAGATTATGTTAAGTCACTTTTTGGTCAAATTGAGTCAGAATACTTTTTTTTTTTAAAAAAAATAGACTATGCTCTTTCTAGTGGTGTAATAAGTCTAAAGCCATCTTACTACTTTGTAACTACTTAGTA
>NW_027657964.1:0-16157 GCF_964235325.1 Thermobia domestica
CCCACCTACATTATAGAACACATTTGACGGTTGAATTTATATTATACATGGTAAATGGAGGAAAATGAAATCTGAGTTTTGCGTCCCACGGTTATGCCGGCTAGGCTAAAGACGGTGATGATGAGAAATGAATGAAATGGTGGAATGAAGAAAGTGGGAGGAAACCCATACACACGGTGTTTCTCCACCATAAAGTTCACTTGGCGCGAGCTGAGATCGAACCAGGGACCCCATGCACCAGAGGTGAACGCTCTACCACTGAACCACCGCGGCCCCGGTAAATGAAGGAAATAACCTATTTTATATTACACCAAATCCTCGCTATCTGCGAATTCAATTATATACAAAGATTGAAAAATGCACTACTGGATCAGAAATCGAACCTGGGTCTCCGGCTTACCACGCCGATTAGTTAATTACTTCGCCACTCAATCTGCTTCCTGAACTAAGCATTGAATTCAAGAGAGAGAATTATGGTTGTTATAAAATGTGTGCAGTGATTAACAAAATCGTTATGCACACCCAACATACTCTATTGTCAATAACTTCGGATCAAGTCAATCAATTTTATTTCTCCCCACAGAAAGAACGTAATTTTCTATACAATAGTGTAAACTAAAATCGAACTGATCAATTCGTTCAGAAGTTACCAACGAAAGAACACATATTCATTTTGACTGACGGTTGCTGCTGCATCTTGTCATTTTAGACAAGTAGCAACGTTCGAACCAGTAGTTAAATTTCTTTCGGAACACTGTTCACTGATAATTACCTGATCAGATGCGTTATGTCGGAAGGATATATCAGGGAAGTGATCATATACGAGGTGTTATCAAAAATTTCGGTGATCAATTTATTAGAAACAAACTAATAAGCTTACCTGGAATTTGATTTAATCTCCTTCAAAGTACTGTCCTTGGCTAGCAATGCACTTGAATCCATGACTAGAAGCATTTCTGGAAGGTTTCTTTTGGAAGGACGTTCAGCTTCTCTGTTGTGGCCCTCTCACAATTTCAGGAATGGTGTCAAAACGTTTCCCTTTAAACACGGTTTAAATTTTTGGGAAGAGCCAGAAGTCACATGGTACTAAATCTGGTGAGTAAGGCGGATGTGGGCAGACAGGAACACTTTTTCTGACCAAAACTCGCGGATGAAAAGCAAGGTGTGGCACGGTGCGTTTTCGTGCCGAAGAAGGAAGTCATTTGCCCATTTAATCGGTAGTTAAAATGCTTTTCACGAACCCATATGAGATGTTCTTCGGAGAGCTCTGGAATTGTCATTCGCCTGTTTGAACAGATCATTTGTGCCAGTTTTTCGAAGTTTTCATCTGTTTTTGACGTCAACGGATGTGTCGATCGTTGCTCGTTTTCTATCGACTCCTTGCTGCTTTTGAATCGCTCATATAATTTGTAAACAGCCTTCAATGCCACCGCTTCATCGTCATACACTGATTTTGACATTTCGTGAGCTTCTTTGGACTTTTTTTTTTTCTTCAGTTTAGAACAAAACTTAATTTTGGCGCGCGACAGACACTTAATACGATCTCATTCTTCTGGCTCTGGAAGCCAACTAACATGTCGCAACTTGTTCAAACTCGATACCGGACTACCGGGCTTACTAGTTGAAAGGAATAAATCAACGATAGATGTCATTGTGCAACTACCGTATATTCACCGTACTTCTTGATCACACCTTGTAAAAAGGAGACAACTAGAAACAGTATTTTTTTAAAATCCTTCTGATTGTCTTCTTTCATATGATCACTGGTAAATGCTGTTAATCCACGATGTAACACAATTAATCTTCATTCTTAGAAATATGACTTGGACAGCTAAAATGTCAATGTTCAATGGAATGGGTAGTTGCAGGTGTGAAATGACAAAATACGACGTTGAAAAAAAAAAAAAAAAAAATGGTTTTACACCTGACAAATCGAAGATGGCAAAGAGAATTAAAGATCTTTAGAGTTTCCAGACAGCATTTAATACTACTAGTTAAGTGTTATCCAAGATATTAGCTTAGCCACCACACAGACAGATTGAATGTTACAAATTCAAGGAAACGTACAATACTTGCCCAGAAAATTTGAATTACCTGCTTATAGATAATTTCACCGCAATGCAACACTAAATATCCAGAAACGAAATAAATCCTTTGAATAACATCATTTGCAGTAGGATTTTTGATGAAAGGTTGAATATATTTCTCCATCTGGTCAAAGTACAAATTGCACTTTTGTCTGAAAGAGGCTCTATTGTTTTCCTAAAAAGATACACGAAAAATCAATGCATGGTTCTAAAACATAAAAAAGAAAAAAAGATTATCAGTATTAAGAAATAAAAGGTCATCCAAATTACTGCGTAAATACATAAAAAATCATATTATATACAAAGTGTAATCAGGGTGTCTATTAAAATTCCAAAATGAAATTTCGTGACTTTTTCGTGACATTTTCATTACCAAATCATAAAATTTCCTAACATTTTCAAGAGCGAATTTGGGCACAAATTAGGCCGAATTTTCATGCGTGCGATAGAAACGTACTTTGCTTGCGATTTGGTAGCGTCTAAAGCCGACTATAGACATTTTTGGTGGTGAATTTCAACGTTTTATAGAACAAAAGTTTCCAATCTGTACTTACATTTGTGACCCAAATGATAAATTTCGTGATTTTTTCGTGACTTTCATGACCGTTTTCTGATTTCGTGACTTTTTCGTGACCGATAGACACCCTGATAATTAAAAATTTTCGGGAAAAATCTTCAACTCCTATCAACCAATCGTAGAAAAGCAGTTATTGTACCTTGCAAGTTATTGTACGGAGAGCATTGTTACTACCTGACAGTGCCTACGTTAAAAGCGTTTTAGTGTGTTCTGTTGAATGTGCTTCGGGCCACTTTTTTAATGCGATTGGATTATGATAAATATATACTTGAAAAGGAAAAATGCTATGCAAGAAATCAACGCAAGTGCTAGAATTCCTCCAGATTTGACTCCTGCCATATCTCAGTTATTTCCAAAACTCAAGAAAGACCGAAAGGACGATGTTTCCATATCATAGTGGAAATCCAGCAAGAATCACATGGTTATTATCATCACAGGTATTTTGCCATTATTGGGCGTTCATTTGTACCAAACTGGGAATCTTCCATACATCACGGTCTTCAGTAAACCTCTTCGTCTTCTTGTACTAGGTAACCAAAGAAGTTCTTGCAGTTTTTGACGCCCCATGAATCATGCACTCACATGGAGGAAACGAAATGACGCACGTGACCGCCAAGCGATGAGGAGTTAGTCTGACCATCTACCTTCAGTAATACAGGCACGCTGTGCACACAGAACTGTCATAGTTCGTCCAATGTCGATGACTTTAAAGTGAGCCTGTCCGCTGCCGCATCAAATCGCCGCATAAGCCAGGGATTTGGTGAGAATTCTGTGAACGAACGCACTACCAGTCATTGGTTTCAGAAATTCTATTCGAGAGACGTTAGCCTTTCGCTTGAACCTCGCAGTGGACTAAGGTGTAACAACTATTTCCGCTGAATAAGGGGTAATAAGACACTTACTTTGACATTTTTTTTTGGGAGGGGGGGGATGAAAAAGTATCTAGAAAATGCACTAATACATCAGCAGGTTTCTTTTTTTTTTGTACAATCACATATTTTTGTTTTCTAATTCCTCAAGAAATCAATGCAAGTGCTAGAATTTTTTTTGTCTCTTATTACCCCGGCCTCCCCTAACGCTTCTTTCCTTGCACTCACTTTACTAATCAAGTGACCAGCGTGCGTTCCTTTGATGCACGAGATCCCATGTTCCGTTCCCGATGGGAAAGCATGAAACGCACTACAGTGGTTCAAATTCCGCCTAAAATCGTACTCTCGCTTTAACCAACTTCGCTGCAGACAAACGGCGTAAATACAAATCAATCATTTCTTGTAACTATTGTAAATACATACCATAATTCAAGAAACGTTTTTATTTTACTTACCTGCAATGTATCATATGTTAATTTCAAACTTTCTACAAACGTACACAATGGATCGTCAGCATCTATCACAGATTGTAACAGAGAAGGATCACACAGTTCCTGTAATACTGGTAGTTTGAAAACGATTCGGGTCAAATCCGTAACTTCATCTTTGCACGTGTCTGTTGACAATAAGGAACACCTACAAAATACATGAACATCAATTAAATGCTGATACAAGATGATATTAGCACGTTTGTATGGTGCCTCTGAAAGGTGTATCGACGTTTATTTATTTAATTTATTTATTAATATATTTCATATTCAACTGTGGAGCCATTTTACAAGGAAACAACAATGAAACATTGAGAAACAATAGAATGAAGTCGGCCACGAATTATACACAGCCGGTCAAAAATGTTAGCGTTAATAACTTTTTTTTAAAAAAAATCACATTTGCAGCGTTAATAATAATAATAATAATAATATAGATATATAGATAGATAGATCTCAGCATTTGTATGAAATAAAAATAGTGATCTCTCAAATGGCAGTATTGTATTTCAAATATTGGTTTTCATTTCAGAACAGTAACAGCAGTTTAGAATAATCTAATGCCTGACTCTGTGTTTATGTCCAGATCACAGGCCGTTACGAAGTGTGTCGCACTGTTGTAAAGGTGCAAAGATGGTAGCGAAGTTCACGAACCTTGTGCTTCAGTTCACAAACTCATGAAAAACAACGTGGTTCGGCATGGCCTCCAGTCAAGTTAATGGACCATTCCTTACATTTTGAATGCACATCGTTCCCTATCCAGCCTCATTTTGCACGTATTCGGCATGTTCTGGCAGTCATACTCTGTGAGTTTCTGCTGAAATAAACTGAGAATGTTTCCCGACGATTGCAAAAATGGTTTACAATATTGGAGCCTATATATGAAGTTTTACCACTTATGACTATGCGATTTTTCAACTGTGAAGTTGTCATTCTACTGTGCATTGTAAAACTTTTCCATTGAAATCAATCAACTAGTATTGAAGTTATTATATATTTCAAGCAGAGAGTTATTTTTCACCCACTCTGGACATTAAAGGTACCATCCAAACATTCGACTCGTGCGGCTACAGGAAACACAAGAAACATTCAACCACGATGACTGGCTACCGGAATATCCTGAGTATGAAGCAAGTCTTTGTTTACACCTGATCTATTACACACAACATAATCTGCTAACAGAACTTATCCATGATTCGACTGTATTCACACCATATACTCAGAGTTAGTACAATATATTCGTTATAATCCGGCTGTGTGCTACTCCGATCCATCCGGTAATCTGTCCTTTTCTGATGGACAGTACACACACACACACACACACACACACACACACACACACACATACACACACACACACACACACACACACACACACACACACACACACACACACACACACACACACACACACACACACACACACACACACACACACACACACACACACACACATATATATATATATATATATATATATATATATATATATATATATATATATATATATATATATATATATATATATTGTAGTGAGTGTTCCTTTTTATTACTTGTTTATATAGACAACTTTCCTTGTAATTAGCGAAAATTGAATGCCATATGTCCTTAAAAGTAACATTAGCTGAAGCTAGACTGTGTTAACATACTACGACAACTAACAAGACAGCGGCAGCAGACTTGTCAATAGTACAGTGGCCTATTCTATCTAGGGTGTAGACGATGTTGCATAAATCGCAGAAAAGGAAATTTTCCAATATTTGACAATTGAGAACTTCCGTTTGTGTCTCAATCAATTGCAAAGATTATTGCTGGGGGCACGGTGGCTCAGTGGTAGAGCACTTACCTCTGGTGCATAGGATCCCTGGTTCGATCCCCGGTCAAGTACGTTTATGGTGGACAACATCGTGTTCGTGGGTTTTTTAGGTCTACTCCCGTTTCTTCCCACATTTTCATTCAAACAATTCTTCCATCAACATTTACTTGCTTTGATCATCCGTCTCCCTTAGCTTAAAGGGCATAATCGTGAAACGTTAAACTGAAAAAGATTACTGTTAGTTCCAACATGTTCTATGAGTTCAAAAGACAAAGAAACATATCAAGTGGAGATGAAGTATCAAGTGCTACTAACTCTTCAGTGGCGTCTTCCACAGCTAATTTATCGTCACCAACAACAACGAACTCTTCGTCAATAGCGACAATACGAAGAGATCACCCGCCAGGAAATTAACTGTACATTACTTCTAGTTGCTACAAAATTAATTGAGCGTTACTTCTATCAGCTTAGAAGGTTGCGGCAATCCACACTATGATAGTGAACATTGTGCTTCAAGGAGGTTCTCACATTGTTAGTACAGTATAAACAGGAGAATTATTGAATCTTTAGTTCTTTTATAAAGACATCACCGTAAAAATGTTTCCCTATACACAACCGGCATATCAAGAGACCTTATTTCGACTGTAGAACCCTTGCATCAAAAGTCCAAATTGTGTTTATAAAGTGAAATGACCTTCATGAGTGACTTTAGTTTGGTGAACAAGGCCACAGAATAAGTGGTCGAAACCGTTCAGGAAAACTTACAGATACAACCCAAGAAGTACATGTTTCATTTATCTTTCGATTAATTTCACAAGAGATGATTTCGTGCTTCCGCAACAAAATAAGTGCGACGAGTGATTTGAAAATGTCTGTCTGTTTGTCATATACGTATATAAACAGTGGCGGATCCAGGATATGATGAAGGGAGGGGCTAAACCATAATTTGCCACTTTATCCACTATAAAGCAAGATTAAAGCCCATTTTATCCAGTGTATACCTGAGCGTCAAGCGGAGAGGGACTATAGCCCCCCTTGGATCCGCACCTCTCTCTCTCTCTCTCTCTCTCTCTCTCTCTCTATATATATATATATATATATATATATATATATATATATACACATATAGGGTGGACCATTTATATTGATACGTTCTTGCAACTTTTAAGCTAATGGACAAAAACACTGAAGCCCTGTACCATGTAAATATCGGCAGGGGTACATTATGAGGCAAACTCAGTAATACCACAAGGCTAACAGTTGCCGACCGAACATAAATGTTTTATTTTTTCAAATGGCAGTACATCAGATTAGTACATATTTCAAACCTACAATGTTACATTTATTATTCAATGTAGCAAACTAAGGACGCCACTGTATCACAAGCATCCAAAGTTTTTGGTGATTTCTACAGCAGTAATAATGCAAATTAGTTGGGGCAATGCATATCCAAAGTGCTTTAGTGTCATGATTTGACGGATTTTATGGTTTGATGGATTTCGAATGAATATGATTGAAGTTACAAGGGATTAAAAATTTGATTACTTTCAAAAGTCTTTCTTTCGAAAAAAGAATGCTTAGATAAGTACTTCATCCAATTACACAGATAGTTTTCAATAGATGTGAAGATCGCAATGCCGTTTACTGCAATTAGATATCTCAAACCGTTTTGGAGGATGGTAAAAATTGTTGAAGTTTGCATCACTGCTTAAAATTATGTACTTCCAAGAACTTGTTATAATTACACCTACCAAAGGTGTTGTTATAAATCATAGAAGCAAAATAAGGAGTTCCCACAAATACGCCATTTTAAGCAATACATGAAAGTTTACTATTTTTTTCATATCTTCCGAATGACTTGAAAAACCAAACTGCTGTAAATGGTATTATGATCTTTATATATATTGGAAATCAGGTATGTAATTCAATGTGTTACTTATCTAAACACTTTTTCGCAATGAAGTCCTCTGTGAAAAGTCAAATTATCAATTCATTGTAACTTTGTTTGAAATGGGGGCTGGCCATCGAAACGTTAGTGTAAGAGACAGTAACTTCATTCATTTATGTTGTGGCTCCAGGTAAATGGCAACGTTGCATTTTCATTTAACATTGGACGCATAAAGAGAGTACAGCCCAAACGGCTCGTTCGATTCAAAAAATTCCTTCACTTTAGATTGAAAACATTATATTTGGAAACGGTTTTCCCTCTTACATTTTGTTGTAACTCTGATAATAACAGAGTTATCTTATGTTAGGGGACTTTTGAGACACCCGATATATATAGGGTGTACAGAAAGATTGTTTACAACGCTTGGGAGGTGATTCTACAGATGAAAACAAGTAAAAATGTCTATGTAACACAATGTCCATCTCGGCCTCCTAACCGAGTTACGGACGTCCAAAAGAGTGGGAAAATGAACTTTGAAGGCTAATTCTGGCGAGCGCAAGGGAATCCCCAAAGGATGCCTCACTTTGCCCTCATAACGTCCGCGGAATGCTTCGCATCTTTTGGGGAATCCCTTGCGCTCGCTTTGTACACATCTAATCTTAGTAGCTTTGGATAGTCCATGTTGAGAGTCTATGTGGGCCGCCTAACACCGCCCTTCTATCTCTTGTTGTTTTTCCAGAATTAGCCTACAAAGTTCATTTTCCCACCCTTTTGGACGTCCGTAACTCGGTTAGGAGGCCGAGATGGACATTGTGTTACATAGACATTTTTACTTGTTTTTATCTGTAGAATCACCTCCCAAGTGTTGTAAACAATCTTTCTTTACACCATATTATATATATCAGAAATATTGATTGGAGTGTGGTTTACTGATGATATGGGTCTTGTTGTGGAATCTGAAAAGAAAATTAATAAGACGTTAGAAAACTTGAGGAAGGGTTGTGAAGAATATGGGATGAAAATAGATGTTAGAAAAACAAAAGCCATGATGACTGGAACGAAACAGTCGGTGGGGAGAAATATAGAAGTAGGAGGGGAGAAAATACAACAGATGACTAATTTTCAATACCTGGATAGTATTATTAGTGATTATATGAAGCGCGAAGGTGAAATAAAAGCAAGGATAGGAATGGCGAAAAAAGCATTTAGGAGGAAAAAATACTATAATATTTTGTGGGACCCTGAATAACGAGTTGAGAAAAAGACCCAGAAAATGCTTCGTGTGGAGTATTGTATTGTGTGGGGCAGAAACATGGATATTATGCAAAGATGATGAAAAACGACTAGACGCTTTCTAAAAGTGGGTGTGGGGAAGAATGGAGAAAATTAGTTGGGTCGAGCGGAAAGCGAATCAAAGGGTGTTAGAAATGGTGGGGGAGAAACAAACAATTTTAGATATTATTAAGAAGAGGAACTGATTGGGCTTTGGATAAGAAGGAACTGTAGAGGGTATGGTGGCAGGAAAGAGAGGGAGGGGGTGAAGACTACAATTAATGAACGATATCAAAACAGAAAAATTGTACATGAAGACGAAGAGATCAGCGGAAGGTCGTGGAGCATGGAAGCTTCTCAGTTGCGGAAATGACCTGCCAATAATGGCAGAATACCAATAATTATGATGATTGGACCGTTATATCTTTGTATGGTTATCGTATGGTGATACGATAAGATATACATAAACGAATGTATTATGCAACTTATTCTATATTATTTTGATACAACATATTTAAGTAGTTTCATAAATGTATAATACTCACTTAATCCAAGCTTGGATGATAGTACATTGATAGTCTTCAAGTTGCCTTTCCAAAGATTCCATTACAGAATGATGAGGTAGTATGTGACATAAATAACGCCTGCATATTCTGCAATAATACACGAAATACATATTAACTTAGGATACATTTTGTCTTTCTTTGCAATTTATTTTTTAATTCTTTACTTTTTAATTCTATCATGATATATACAATACTTCCAAATTATTTATTATTTGCAATAAATATATTAAATTAAAATGTACTGTGTTTTTTACTTGTAAGAATTTACGTAACTTATTAGGTGTAGTCAAGTTGATTGATGAACTTATTTGGTCTAGGAATTAATTCGTGCGGTTGGTACGCACACATTGAAGCTGTAGTACAAACACAAAATACATAAATACCTTAAGAAAAATATTGTCCATCGCTAGCCACCACTTTCGCCCATCTGTCAGGCAATGTACGGATTCCGTGGCGAAAGAAGTCCTCATCCTTGGAAGCGATCCAGTCAGAGACCCATGTTTCGATATCTTCTGAAGAAGTAAACTGCTGTCCAA
Organism: Thermobia domestica; assembly: GCF_964235325.1. Lineage (NCBI taxonomy): Eukaryota > Metazoa > Arthropoda > Insecta > Zygentoma > Lepismatidae > Thermobia > Thermobia domestica. Next base: position 10,100 of record NW_027657964.1, read on the forward strand.
TCAAATCGTTGTTCATGCAATCGAACAAGTAGTAGTCCGAAGGAGCAACGTCTGGTGAATACGGCGGGTGGGGTAAAACTTCCCATCCGACATTTTCTAAATAGGTTTTGACCGGTTTTGCGACATGTGGGCGAGCGTTATCATGTTGAACAATAAGTTTATCATGTCTGTTCTCCCATTCTGGTCGTGTTCTGGCCAGAGCTTGCTTCAAACGCATTAATTGTCGTCGATAACGTTCTCCATTCATAGTTTCACCCGGTTGCAGCAGCTCATAGTACACCACACCTTTCATATCCCACCATATGCACAGCATAACCTTTGCACAGTGAATATCTCGTTTTGGTTGTGATGGACCTGGTTCACCTGGTTTCACCCAGGCCTTTTTTCGTTTAGGGTTCTCGTAATGGATCCACTTCTCATCACCCGTAATAATTCGATGCAGAAACCCCTTTCTGCTCTGTCGTTGAAGCAGCAATTCGCAAATGGTTTTTCGTCTTTCAACGTCTCTGTCTTTCAATTCATGTGGAACCCAATGTGACATCTTTTGAATCATTCCCATGGCTTTCAAGCGTTTGGAGACTGTTGTTTGATCAACGCCTAATGCTGCTGCAAGTTGTTCCTGCGTTTGACACGAATCCTGCTCGAGCAATGCTGTCAATTCTCCGTCTTGAAATTTTTTTGGCTGTCCAGCTCGCTCTTGGTCTGCCAAGCCGAAATCACCACTTCTAAACCGTGCAAACCACTTCTGACACGTTCGCTCAGCTAGAGCATGGTCACCATACACTTCCACCAAAATACGATGACTTTCAGTCGCACTTTTCTGCATGTTAAAGTAATGCAGCAGGACACCCCGCAAAAACACTTTATCAGGCACAAATTGCGCCATGTTCACTTAACTACAAACTGGTGTTGTTGACGCTTTAATCCACTGCCCTATACTACGAATGATACGCGATGACAGGGGTTTGCAACACATGTGTGGATACACGGAACTGTGGGACGCTCCGTTCGTTGCGCCATCTCTTGTCCACCCGCACGAATTAATTCCTAGACCAAATACAATATAAAAATGCCCTCGCGTACGACAACCAGCATGCACTTTCAACGCAAAATTTATAATATATTCGAAGAACAAAATATTCTTACCTTACATTGACGTTTTCTGCACATGCGAAATGGTAAAATATTTGTTTAAAGGTATTTCCACCAATGTGGTGCTCTTTGCCTGCGAGATCCAAAGATGTCAATGTAAATGCAGCTGCTAGATCTGCAACTTGGAAAGGCGGATTAGGATTTTTGCTTTGTTGCCTTACATATGGATATACATACATGAACAAGGAATTCAGCATTTTGAGCATTTGTTCTTCAGGTTCTGAAAGTACAAAGTAGATATTCATTCACTTTATAATTAACATTTATATGTACAAAGTGTCCCGTCAATATGGGACACATTTCACTTAACTTTACATGAACATGAGGAATCTTTCCCATCTATATTTTAGTGTGTTTGAGAATCAATGTGTGAGAGTTTATTTTGAAGTTATTTGTTGCAGGTGTGTATTCTTTCACGATGATGTGGATCCCAAGTGAAACTGGGTACGTTCCAGACATATAATTCGCTAGTTAAGGCTCAATCACCAAAGCACAAAGGTGGCTTACAGAGTATTTCAGGAAACACGATGCACCACGACGGAAAGTGACTCTTCGTGGGGTTCACTTTTGTGAGACAGAAAATCAATTAAAAAAAAAATCCATGGACAATCTAGTCTCGTCGCAAAGAGAGCATTCAACATGTTGCAAACGCCATGGAACGAAGTCCCCACAAGTCCATCCAACAATTATCTTACGTTAATGTTTCCCGCAGCAATGTCAAGAGGATTTTGAGACCTGCAACTGTGTTTTGCTTTGTGTTAATTATCTTATAAACTGAGCTTCATAATAGTTTCGATAATGAAAACAATTCAGCAATAAGAAAGAAAGAAGAAAAAATACCACATTAACTAAAAGTTTTATTAATATAATACAGGGTGTCCGAGAAGTCCTTCCCTGATTACAGAAATTGATAACTCAGGCTAGAAATAAGATAGAAATATGAAACTGGTGTTGAATTGTTTACAAACTATAAAAGTTTTTGTCTGTGTTAGGTTTGTTCTGTTTTACCAAGTCTCAATTTTGTTTGTTTTAGGTTTGTAGTACGTAAGTAAGAAGTCCAAGAAGCCATGCCAACCAACCAGGAGAAGGCACAGTGTGTCCTGTGGTACCATGAGACACGATCACCAACCACGGCGCAGAGACAGTTCCAGACAACATTTGGGAGGACTCCACTTGATGTCAAGAGCATTAAAGCCTGGTATGAGAAGTTCAAGAACACAGGGTCGGTTGCTGACCTTCCGAGGTCTGGTCGACCAAGAACCTCAGCAGACACGGTGGAGGCTGTGCGGCAGTCTTTTCTGAGAAGTCCTAAGAAATCGGTGCGCAGGGCTGTCATAAACTCATTTATTCATTATTTTGGCTGTATGCAGTTCAAGCAGTTTAATTCTCTTTTTAATTTAAAAGGACTAGCACATCCTAGCAGACGATGTTACTATGTGTGTGTGTTCTCTCACTCATCGGATGCATGTGGGCTTTGTGACCTTGATCAGCACTTCTTCAGCCAATCACAGCCCTGACCGCTCTTACGTCACTTAACGCGTGAAACCCACGCGTACAGCGAGAGCCGAAGAGATTTAGCGGGAGGCAAATGACTTGGCGCCGAACAGAAGAGTGAGCAACAGCTACTACTACTCTGCTGCAACAAGACATTATGTAATCATTTTGCACTTAGTCGAATCGAGTTATTTTTCACATTTTAAGACACATCCATTATTATTATTCTCTTAACCGATATTTCCTAGTGTAAAGCTATGTAAGTATCAATATAATTAAATTTCCCAAATCGATTGATGAGTATTTTCTGCGATTGTGCATGTCATTTCTTATGCCTCGTGGCTGTCTATTTGAGTACATGGTGCAAAATCTACTTTTTACTTATTTGGTCTAGGAATTAATTCGTGCGGGTGGACAAGAGATGGCGCAACGAACGGAGCGTCCCACAGTTCTGTGTATCCACACATGTGTTGCAAACCCCTGTCATCGCGTATCGTTCGTAGTATAGGGCAGTGGATTAAAGCGTCAACAACACCAGTTTGTAGTTAAGTGAACATGGCGCAATTTGTGCCTGATAAAGTGTTTTTGCGGGGTGTCCTGCTGCATTACTTTAACATGCAGAAAAGTGCGACTGAAAGTCATCGTATTTTGGTGGAAGTGTATGGTGACCATGCTCTAGCTGAGCGAACGTGTCAGAAGTGGTTTGCACGGTTTAGAAGTGGTGATTTCGGCTTGGCAGACCAAGAGCGAGCTGGACAGCCAAAAAAATTTCAAGACGGAGAATTGACAGCATTGCTCGAGCAGGATTCGTGTCAAACGCAGGAACAACTTGCAGCAGCATTAGGCGTTGATCAAACAACAGTCTCCAAACGCTTGAAAGCCATGGGAATGATTCAAAAGATGTCACATTGGGTTCCACATGAATTGAAAGACAGAGACGTTGAAAGACGAAAAACCATTTGCGAATTGCTGCTTCAACGACAGAGCAGAAAGGGGTTTCTGCATCGAATTATTACGGGTGATGAGAAGTGGATCCATTACGAGAACCCTAAACGAAAAAAGGCCTGGGTGAAACCAGGTGAACCAGGTCCATCACAACCAAAACGAGATATTCACTGTGCAAAGGTTATGCTGTGCATATGGTGGGATATGAAAGGTGTGGTGTACTATGAGCTGCTGCAACCGGGTGAAACTATGAATGGAGAACGTTATCGACGACAATTAATGCGTTTGAAGCAAGCTCTGGCCAGAACACGACCAGAATGGGAGAACAGACATGATAAACTTATTGTTCAACATGATAACGCTCGCCCACATGTCGCAAAACCGGTCAAAACCTATTTAGAAAATGTCGGATGGGAAGTTTTACCCCACCCGCCGTATTCACCAGACGTTGCTCCTTCGGACTACTACTTGTTCGATTGCATGAACAACGATTTGATTGGACAGCAGTTTACTTCTTCAGAAGATATCGAAACATGGGTCTCTGACTGGATCGCTTCCAAGGATGAGGACTTCTTTCGCCACGGAATCCGTACATTGCCTGACAGATGGGCGAAAGTGGTGGCTAGCGATGGACAATATTTTTCTTAAGGTATTTATGTATTTTGTGTTTGTACTACAGCTTCAATGTGTGCGTACCAACCGCACGAATTAATTCCTAGACCAAATATTATTTGTGTAATTTGTTAATTTTCGGAAATATGATGCTGAATATGTTGTGTCTTTAGAAGGTTGTACGTAGAATTTTTGCTTACGTGTAGTTGGCGTTGAAGGGAGTCTTTTTATATAATTACTTGTTTCATCGTCAACGCTCGGGCAAACGTTCTATTTACGACTATCAAATATAATGCTTGCTCTATCTGGATCACCATCCTATGGAGTAAACATTATAAAATGGTGCCGGGATATATATGTCGAAGCAGGAACCTTTCTTTTTGTATAAATGTTCAGTTTTGTGTCTACAAACATAGGCCTAGGTATTCTTGATGTTCAAAACTTGCTGCGTAATTTTTGCCGCCATCTCAGAGAATTAATAAGTACATGAAATTCGTGTCATTGTATCCTTGTCCAGTGCATTCATCCTTGCATATTGAAGCCTAAATCCTGTCTAAATTAGAATATTTTTATTATTTGCATTCTTAGATTTTTGCAGAAATTAGTCAATTATTTGTGTTAGCGAGTTTGTTATATTTGCAACACCATGGCTGAGGGTGATCTTTGAACAGTTCTCCTCGCAATGCAAAGAGAACTGAGTGCATCAATTAACGAAATTAAAGAAAATCAGAACAAGTTGAATGAAAGCCAAAATGAATTGAGTGATAATCAAAAGCGTGTGAGTGAAAGCGTTGAGGCGATAAATGTAAACCAACAGAAAATGAAAGATGATTTGTCAGGTGAAATTAATAATGTGAATGTTACCATGCAGAGTGAAATTAAAAATTTGAATGCGTGTATTAGTGCAGTGCGGCAGGAATTGATAGAACGAATTGAAGCAGTGGAATTAAAGTGTTTTAATACGAGTGAAGACATACGTAGAAGTGTACGTGAATTAGCCGATGCAGTGCACGATGTACGGGGCACAGTTGAAGAAAATACGCGCCAAGTAAACGACCAACAACGCCAATTAAGTGAATGTTGCAATAAAGTGGATGATTACGAGAAAAGGTTGCGTTTGGTCGAAAGTCTCGACAAGTATCGTGAAAGTAGAATTCAGAAGTGCGAGACCAAACAAAGTGAATACGGTATAGCAGTGCAAGAGTGTATTCAAGTGTGCCACGAGCAGAGTAAATTTAACCAGCAGTGTTTTGAAACGTGTCTTCGCGCCAGTGAATTAAGTGAACAAACCAAGCAAGATGTGGAGCGATTATCAGAGCGTGTGCAGCGTATAGAATTAGCAAATGAGCACCATGATACTGGAAGTAATATGTCACAAAGAAACACAGGATCCGTGCACAGTGTGAAGCGCGAGAGGAAATCGAGCAGTGAGTCTCAAATGGCGTCTGATACAGAGGTGGAAAGTGACGTAATAAGAAGAACCGTGTCAAGAATCAAAACCGAAAGGGAAAGTCCGCGTATTAAGCGTGCAAGAAATAGTGAAGTGAATGTAAGGCGTTGTTCGTTGCGATTAGCAGACATTAAGCAACTCTCTACATTTTCAGGTGATATGATGAAGGAAAGTGCAAGTGCATTTTTAGAAAATTTTGGTAGAGAAATGTCGTTCGCTGGAGTGCCTCAAAGCGAGTATTTGACGATCATGCCATTGATTCTTAAGGACAGTGCACTTAAGTGGTACGATTTCCACGGTAAGAAGTGTCAAACTTTCCAAGAATTTGTGATAGAATTTCAGAATGCATTTGAGAGTCCCTTAGTGAAAGCTACGCGTCTGCGTAACTTGCGTTCTATCCCGTTT
>NW_027657965.1:0-16154 GCF_964235325.1 Thermobia domestica
AGGAGCGAAACTTTAAATCATTGTAATAGCTTTATTTACCCAGAACTATTGGTCTAACCTAGCAAGAACTCTAGAACTCTTTGAGTGCTACTCAGAACTCTAAAAAATATAGATATGTTATGATTTTTGGTTTTGCGTGAAGGTAGCACCGAAACATTAAAATCGCTATAAAATCTTTATTTACCGAGAACTATTGGTCTAACCTAGCAAAAACTCTAGAAGTATCTGCCCCTAGAAAATAACTGCATGGTTGGGAAGAGGCGAAATGAAGATGGGGCGCAGTCAAGAGAAAACGTGAACTATGACTAATTTCATACCCAGCGTCGTATATCTGTCTGGCCAACATTAGAACAGTGAATGGGTGCGTTGTTTTCCAGGAAGCGAACACCTTTTGTCAGCATGCCACGTTCTGGGATTTCGCAGAATCCCGCAACGCACACAACAGTGAGACATAGTATATCCTGGTAATTATGGCACCAGGATACAAGTGTGGATAAAAGAAATTTTCACGAAGCAAAGATGCAAGTCAAATCACACCGCACAACATGATATATTTTCTTTTATCAGAAAGTTTCAGTGGATATTACAACTGAAAACTAACAAAAATGAAACTAATAATGTAAAACATGCAGTGATTTTACAATCCATAATTATTAAACTATATAAGTAGAGATACTTCTAACACTAATCTATTCATTAATTACATATGAATCATCCTAATTACGTATTTCAGTTGCTCGGGCGTAGTTTAATTTAAGAAATGTAACCGCAAATGCCAGGATAAGCTTATTTGGTATGTGTAACTGCATTGAATTGTATGGGAATATTGAATCTTCTTTTTCCAGTTTACTCGAAAGTTAGAAAATGTGATATATCGTTAGGTCCGCCCGAACCGCTCATTTGTTACTGTTATTAATTTGCTAACTTCTGTAATTCAACCCTAGTAAGTTGTCAGTGGGGAAATTTTCTTCCAAAAATATTAACGGGGGGCTTCTTCCAATCCTTCTATGCCAAGATTTCACATGATGGTATTTACTTACAGTTTTCTTTTCGAAAGCAGATTTATAATAAGGAAATCGTAAAGTCGATAATACCGTTCCTTTCAATTTATCTCTTTTATCTACATCTCTTTTTTAAATATGTAGTCTCATTACTTATGACAATAATCGTCTTTGTCTGGAACAGAACAAAAGAAAAAAGTCACCCCAAACATACATAAATCACATTACCCCTTCTTGTTTATTACAATAATTCTTTGAGAGCAAACAAACAATCTAGGAAACATTGTTCTACTGGTTATTTACTCCAAAAATATAACTACATTTTCATTCACAGTATTAATAATTAATAGCGCTTAGATGAATGGATATCCGCATCTACACAGACTTGTTATGTAGAAATCTCATCACTGCTCATTGGTATAATATATAGAGTGAAACCATTAGATGTTCTATTGGCAACTACCTTTGATACACATGGTGCCGGGTTCGATTTCCGGTGGAAGAGCATTGAAATTTGAATAAATTACGTTTTTTAAAAAAATTCTACGCTAAGCGGTAGCCCCACGTCCCATATAGTCTTGGTACTAAAAAAAGGACGGCAAATTCAATTAAGAAATAAACAAAAAATATGTATAATGTGAAGTTTGGAGAAAACTTTATTTATTGTATTTATTCTGTTCTAATGAGGAAGTTACATGTTGCAACGATGAAGATGCTGCGGTGGATGTGTAGAGTGACGCGGAAGGACAAAATATTGAATGAAATTTTCCAGGGAACAGTGAAGGTGAGACCAATAGTAGAAAAACTGCATAAAAAGTAGATTGAGATGGCTTGGGCATGTAAGAATACCTTTGGAATATGTAACTCACAGAATTTCGTACTGTAGAAGTGAGTAGGAAACAAGCCCGAGGCCGGCCAAAGAGGAATTGTGAAGATTGTGTTAAGCATTATATGGTGCAATATGGTGTCATAGCGGATATGATAGAAGATAAAAACAGTCGGAGGGAAGGGATCCGGAAAGCTGCCCCCAGCTAACTGAAAAAAGAAAAGGCTTACAACAAGAAGAAGATTGTGTTCTAAAGAGGCTTAGATAGATTCGTTAAATGCTACATTTGTAACAAGAGAATAAATGACCTTCGCGAAAAATTTTAAAATATCCTTTCCTTTCCGTGACTGATGTTTTGCAATACTAATATGCATACGGAATCATAATGATAGATAAAATAAATATGGATAATGAACTGGGACGAAATTGCAAATTTACATGTATAACCCACTAGTATGGTACTGGCCCATTATTAAATCCATACAAATATGCTAAGAAGTTCGCTTGAGCATTCAGATTAGAAGCTTTGTATAACAATCTTGTTTGGTTTTTGATTGAGTGCCTGAAGAAGGCAATGTTAAGTTGTTGAAGCTGTAACACTTTAGTTTTAATAAATAAGTGTGTTGCTCTGGTCAGAAGTGTTAGTCATTGATCTCAAGATATGGGCAATCTAAAATCGGATCGCTATAATATGTATATAAAGAAGCTCTTTGTAGTACGTAATTCTACTCTATTTATACTTCAGGTTAGTTGCATACTATTCAAAGCGAACTTCTTCAATTAGTGACATGTGACACTGCTAAACGTTAATTAACAAGCATCAGAGAAATTATGAGTATTTGATTGCAGAAAATAATTACTTATTTAATTAGGTTTCTTGTCTCTTTCAATGTCGGAAGTTCAGTACAATACAAGTTTGTACTAATTGACGAAGAAGTGAGAATATTTACATAACTATCTAAAGTTGGTAGGATATACAGCACCATCTCTATTAGAACAAAACGAGAACTATTTACGTTTATTGTCAACAGTAGAGACACTATGCGTCTCAATGGAAAGCTTTTGTTTTCACCGAGGTCTACAGCGACACTCACTGCTTCGCCGAATGTTATATAGATACTGAAAACAAATGAGAAAGTGGTAAGTTTAAGGTGGATAATCCTAAACGTTAAAATCAGTAAATCGACGAAATATAAAAGTGGATGCAACATTCTCAATTGGCATAAGCAGATCTGACTAAGATGGCGGAATTCTTATGACGATGTGAAGAAAAAGTCATTGACATCAGTACATAATACATAAAATTATATTAGAGACATTTTTCGAGATGAGAATCACAATATTTCTGAAGTGTTCTTATCCTAATGGCTGACGCCATCGGAGATTATGTATTTAAAATTCAACTTAACACAAAAATCACTTGTTCTCCACTAATTGACACTGCCTCGCATGCAAAATACTAACAATACGCTGAACATAATTCACCTTGATGAACTAACGCCCACGTAAAACATTTAGATTGAAGGTAGAATTGTAGATTCAATCTCCGTCCACGTTATGTAAAAGAAATACTGCTTTTGATGGCAACTTCTAGAATGAATAAGTTAGTGCTAACTTCCTATAAGGCACAAAACTTAAGCAAGTGATCAAACAAAAGACGTGGCAGATAAGGAATGCATCATTTGAGAACAAAACAGGTATGTACTAGCATATTTGCGTTCTTTCGTCTCATAGACCAATGGTATTGGAGCTTCAGAGGATTTTAAGTACAATCCAAAAATATCTAAAGCAATTATAAACGTATGTAATGCAGTTCTTCTGACGTTGCACACATTTTCTACACATGTTATATTGGATCATGATTATGCAATTGTTGTGTGCATCAAGAAAAGTTGTAATTCATTAGAAAGGATTGTTTTCTTCAGTATGTAAATTTTTTCAGAGTTACAAATTTTCAGGTAGTGGAAAATTAAACAAAAATTTTAAACTAAAGTTTTAAAAATTAACAAGTGTTAACAAATTTCAAATTTAAAAAAAAATGCTTTCAAAAATGAAAACTTATCAATGACTAGAAATTTTCAAATTTGAAAAAATGTAAACGAAGATGCTGAAAGAAAATTTAGGAAAACAATACTCAAAAAATATTTAGGCAAAGTTTTGGATTTTTTTTTTTAAATTTTTAAATCTAATAATTTGAAACTGATAATTAAAACCTTTTATATGACTGCAAGAATATTTAATCATAAACTTTGATTGAAGATATTTTTTAACCCAAGAACGTTTAAAAATAAAAATAATACAAGTCTCAATATCAAATTCCATGACTCTATCCTCAAGAGATTTTGAGATGTGGTCATTTTATTTTAACAATTGCAATTCTGTCCTTCCTTTTCCCTGCCTTCACTCTTCAATTATAGGGGATATATATATATATATATATATATATATATATATATATATATATATATATATATATATATATATATATATATGAAAGTAATTATATTATGTAGTAATAAACACTTTAGGTGTTCAAAAATGCTCCTCTAACCTATACAGTATTCTTATTACTTTATCATTAACTTTGGAGCAGACTGATCATAATCACATAAAAACATAAAAACATAATATAATCACCATAATATTAGAAATTAAAGTATTTTAGATATGCATTATCTTGTTTGTCTCACTTGCGTTATTACTGTTGTAGAACTCTCCTAAATTTGATTGTTTTGCGATGTTTGAGGTAGGGTAGCTTTCTTAGTTACCAACACTGGATAACAACTTTGCTATTGTTAGTTTTTGGTTTTCATGTAGATTTGAAATATTATCTGATGTAGTGTTGTTTGAAAATAAATATATCTTTATGTTGGGTAGGCAACACTGTTAATTTGATGGTATCATAGAGTTGTTGATGTTTGCAAGATACGATATTTGAGTGGTTTGTATGTAAAAATCCTTTAGTTTTACGCCCCACGGTTATGCAGGTTAGGCTAAAGGAGACGGTGATTATGAGAAATGAATGAAATTGTGGAATGAAGAAAGTGGGAGGAAACGGGAGAATCCCGAGAAAACCCACGAGCACGGTGTTTGTCCACCACGAAGCCCACACGGCGCGAGCGTGGATCGAACCAGGTACCCCAAGCACCGGAGATGAACGCTCTACCACTGAGGCACCGAGGCCCTCTTTGGTTTCTATGTATTAGTAGAACAGTTACAAGGACGTATCGAGGTAAATGGACCATCCTGCTTAGTGTTTTGTTGAGACAATACATTCGTTTCGCTCTTACTAATACAGTTGTTGATTTTTTTAAATATCTCTTTCAGCAGCGAGGCTATATAAGACATGAACCTACAGTTTAACGTGAAATCTAAACCACATATACTACTGACTATAATCAAACCCAGGTCTCAAAGGCGCGTACGCTAACCATTTACTCACGAGGGAGATCTCTTATTAGGGCGAAGGTAAATGCCAGGAGACACTAATGGATAATAGTAAAGGAATGAAATTAGAATTGATTAACCGTGAATTATTTTCTGTGGTAGATTTACATTACTAAATGTATAATTAGCCTAATTCAAAATTGAATAATTTCCAGACTGAGGCTCTTAATAATACAGAACAATTTAAATTTATGATGTTACACTATATTAATATGCCTTTGCAATCGGTTTGACGATCGACAAAGAAATTTCAGTGTATCAGGCGTGATGGAAGATAAATTTCCCATTTCCTGTCGAATGATCTGAACTTTCTTCATTTGCGCGTTTCCATCTTTGTCATTTATATACACTTTCGAGCCATTTAAATATCAGTAATCTCAATAATTCCTTCGTAAATGGAATTTGAACTTTACCCAATATGAAGTTTAAAAAATGTGATATTTACGATATTGAACTAACAAATTTAACGTATTACGAAAAACGTTAACTTTATCTTAATTGACGAAACAACATTTTTGTGTTAAGAAATAATAGAAATTAATTCATTCGAAACGTTTCGTTTCTGAATTATATAATGTGTTGGAGCTTTATGTATTGCACATATTATTTGAATAAAAGGTGCGAACGTATTACATTAGCATGAAATACCAATGAGAATTGTGTTAACTACAGCAGGAGAAGGAGTCAAAAAGTAGAAAAAGCTTTTTTCTTCATCTACTTCATAGTATAAATATTTGAAAACTGAAAAAATCCTGAAGGGATGAGTGTACGGCGAAAGAGGCTTTAGGTAGAAGAAATTAGTATTTTATGAATCACTCGGTAACGTGTTACACATCAGAAATGTTTACATTTAGAAACACTGATATATAAATTAGTGGAAGCGATGACATATATAAGATAAATTAAACAAAAGGAAGGCACAACTAGATAAATTCAGGAAAAGAAAGGGATAGTACTATGTTAGTTAAAAAGGTGAACATTATAGACATTATTTGTAAAGAAAAATTATTATTATAAATATATTATAAGGTAAAACAAGAAAAGGAAGAATGAAAGAGCAAAATATCTTCGGCATTAAAGAGAGTAGTTTATATGTCAAAATGAATTCATTGTATTAACGGGCCACCTCTTGAATGAGAGCTCCTAAGTTTGCAGAAGGAGTCCTTTGATAATGGCACAGTATTTATGAGTATTTATGATGATAATAAGTTTGGAATGGAAAGAATGATTGTAAGCCTAAATCCGAGGAGATTACCTGCTCTGGGTTACCTTCTCATACTATTAATTTGGTGAGAATGAAATGTCCGTAGGTGTGTGTCACTTTCATAGGCCAAGAAAATGGAAGCTACAACATCTAGTTAGTCACAGTAGTCTCCGTACCCAGGCACTTTTGTTATCGCTCAGCCAACTACTGAATTTCATGTCAAAAAAGTCTGGACTCTTTGACGTAACGAAATCTTCAATGCATGCTTCGCCGTACAGCTATAAGGAAGATTCTTTCCTGACAAGAAGTAGTCTAAATGCGGGAAAAATTAGTAGTAGGTGAGTGAAACGCTAGAATAATACGGTATATGAAAAATGTTTCATACTGAAAAGTCAGCACCCATAAGAGTCCATTATCATTCAACATGTATTTACCATGTTTGTTAGACATTATTGGGCCCTTGCAGAACAATTTATGGAAAATTCAATGGAGTTCAGGACTGTAACGATCCTCACTGATGGTTTCACCTTGACAGAAAAAGACATGATGGATCACCGCCACCATACAATCAACAATACCTTCTGTATGTAGTGAGATGGATTCGGAAAATTTTCTAAACATTGAGCTCGATCTTAACACTGTAATGGATGGTTATTATTATCGCAGCATATTCATTTTCACATCAGAAGTGGCAATCCCATGTAGGAAACCCTTTTGTTTATTCCGTACACTCAGAGAACTTCACACCTCCAGTCGTCTATCGTTATTCGCTAGTTTATACTCACGTAACACATAAGTTCAACCTTTATTCCTTACAAATTACGGTGGGATACTGAACGATAGTGCCATTATGTTTGCCTAACTTATCTACAATTACACAAACACTTTACAGAGGGTCTTCTTTAACGGTGTTCTTGGAGAGCCTATCAAAACATGGTGTTGGTTGTTGGCTGCTGGCACGACATTTCACAAATCAACGCCGTTCATTCATGACTTCTAGCCAAATACAGTGTGATTTTTTACAGCCAGATATGAAGAATGTCCAAGAAAAAAGTAAATCACTCGCAATTGTGTTTTCCACGATGCACATTCTCCACCATCGTACTAAACAATGCATAGTCTACTGGCTGATTGGGCACTCAAGCCTGTTTTGTAAACTATAAGTGGTTTGTGACGTAGGTGTGGGCTTAGACCACCCATTGATTACGTTACAGATGGTAATCTGCCACTAAACATAAAACCGAAGCTACTGAATAAAAATAAATCACATAGAGTGAAAGAACGACATTGAAATTCAATAATGTTCCAAGTTTTCTTCTTAGAACTTTAGTTTCTAAGTTTCAGAAACTTTCAGTCATCCAACTTCTCTTGCTAAACATTCAAAGATTCATTTTCCTTCGAGAAAAACGAAAGTTTTTTTGTTCGTCTCATCGCATTCACTTGCCTTTGTTTGAAGTAGAAAACACTTATACATTTTTTTCAATACTAGGAAAAAATTAGGAATTTGTAAGACAATGAATTTTAATGAAGCTTAATAGCAGCTTTAAAAGGATTTGGACTTTTATTAGGTGTTGCGTTGCCAAGTCAGGTATAAGGTTTGTTGGTACTGGAAACAAGTAAAGCTCGTTAAAAAGAAAGAAATAGGCTGAGGTAGACAAAATTAAAATGAAATAAAACAGAAAAATTAATAATAGTAGAGAATGTGCTTTGGAAAAGTTTACAAATATGGTTAGCTTTAGGGGTTAATTGTACGTTGGCCATCTTTTGTTCTCTTGTAACGGTTAAATCCTTTTTCAAAACTCGTTCATAACCTTGATAAGAGTCTGGATGTTTCCAAAATAATCCAGTGTACTAAAACTTATGGACCACCCTGTATTTCGTTGTGACACTTTTATGTCTTATTTCTAGTCTGATGTGGATCTACTTTTAAAAATAAAATGTATATTAGATATAAAATTTCACTTCTGATATTGTTTTTTGTCGATTGATATAATCGTTTACACAAGTGTTTTCTAAATGTTAGAAGAAAGTTGATTTCCAGTGTCATGACAAATAATATGCGACCTGTTTTTGAAAAGTCCTAGACTAAAGAAGGTTACACTGAATTGGCGTTTCGTTATTTATTTATTACAAACTGAAATAAAAATTTTTCGCGTAGGTCAGACAAAATATCTATGTAAACAAACTGAACAATGAAAGAAAAAAATATCGGTTATTTTCTACTACTTTTACATATTCCGGTAAACGTCTCCTGAGACCCCTTTGTTCGAATTATGACCCCTAGCCGATGGTGGGCTGTATTTGGAAGTCAATGCCTGTAAGAGTATCACCATTCATCTCAGCAACTGCGAAAAACATGGATTTGATACAAATATCGGTCATTTTGGATTACTTTTACATGTCTGGGTATCACACCCCCCGGTGACCCCCGACCCGCAGCAGAATGGGGTAAATTTGGAAGTTAGTGCGATCGTAGTTTCACCATTGATCTCAACGACCGAAAATACGATGAATATCGGTCATTTTCTATTAATTTTTCATGTCCAGGTAAACGCCCCTGCCCCTGAGACCCCCTTGGTTCGAATTTTGAAAGAAAGCTTAATCTTGGTCTGGGGCCTGGAGCAAAGTAGGCCCTACCCGTGATTAAATGTGGTAACTCTTGGTCCATTCGTCTGGTCCCCAGACCGCACACAGGCACATAGATAAACAAAATCTTATTTTGTTTATATTCAAAGATTAGATTAAATTTATTAGACTAACTCGATAGTAGTTATGAAGGTATTTTAATTGAAAACAATTAATTGTGATATATGGGACAGTATTAAAGAAAAGAAAAGAACAACGAAAGGTTTCAAGAGTTTCGTCTCAGTATTCTTCTAGCAGATCGAGAAAACTTTCATCTGGAGAAATCTCGATCACGATAGCTGGTCACGAAACTCTAACCTGGATCTCCTGATTGCTAAAAGAGAAGGGTAAACACCAACCAAACCTGCTGGGTATTTTTTTGTAAGTCTTATAGCAAATATGACTACTTGGTTCGCCGTTTGAATGTTTCCAGTTTAGATTTTCGTTTGAATAGTTCCGTTTCAAATATTGAAGTTTAATATTTAATACAATTTGCAGCATCTTGTTCTGTGATTACTGTTCATGTTGCTGAAAGGAAAAGGTAATAAGAGGTCTTTCCTCCGTTTCAATTAAAGATATTTATCACCCAAGCGTTTTGACTGACGACGTTAAAATAAAATAAATAGGAAGCTCATTAATTTAACTTTGTTAGGCACAGATCCTTTCAATCATCAAAGAGTATTTATCTTCTCGCACTGCTCATTTAATGTACTACCCAAAACGTATGTGAGAAACGGAAGAAACGAGGTGGAAGTCCTTATTCAACTATACAATATTTGAATTCATTTTGAAACTGCGCAAAACGTTTGATTTAAAACAAAAAAAGCTATGTCTTTTCTGTTGCTTATTTCTGGTTCCTCTAAAGCAACTTCATTCATGTTTGTTTAAGCAAAATGTTCCTATTTTGAAGACATTTTATACAGCATGAAACCTTTCCTTTATTTGCACTTATTTTTTTCAGTAACTAAGTCAGCTGTTCTAATTCCCCGGTGTTTGTAGAACCTCTGGAAGCAATAGACGATATTTGTATTAAAAAGAAGTAAGATATGTTGACAGAAATGGATAATTACGCTGACGATGCACGATAGAAGCTTTTGACTAAGACACAGTGAACAAAATAACAGAGTACCTAAAGACTGATTCATATGATATGGTTGCTCACATGCACAATTCTGTGAAGAAAATTACAGTATATATAATATTGAAATCTTGTTTCCTCATCACCTGTGCAAACAAGTACGTTATACAAAAGGGCAAAGTAACGAAAATGTTATATTTTAGTTTGTGCTAGATTGTAGAATCGTAACATAAACCAGTATAAAGTAAACGAATAGCTTGAAGACTGAATAATTTAACATACAAAGAAAATACATATTAATACATTTTGTTTCATAGTATTCGCTCACGTAAATGTAGAATACAAATTGCAACAGCATACAGAGATTTAACATAGAAATATTTGTCACGTAATGCGATTATGGCTTAAATTTAATGTCCCATTTCAGCACCGAGGCTAGGGATACGTAAACCCAAAACGTGACGTGGGATTGAAACGACATGAGATCCCACCAGGAATCAGAACCCGAGATATCTCAGGTACATTCCCATTCAGGGGCGAATCTAGGACGGACTTCTGTGGGGCGGTGGGTTGTAATACTGCTACTTAAAGCTACTTTTAAGGGTTCCAAACTCTGGGATGTTTTTGTTTATATCCGGACCTTAAAGGTAGAGAGGAGTAAGTCATTTTCAGGAAAGACAGAAAACAGTGACTTACTTCCTTTTACCTTTAAGTGCCTTCGGACTTATATCCAATTTTATTGTTGCTATTTGATAAAGTATTCATAATACAACTACAAACTTTCTAAGAATAAGAGATATCAGAACAGCGCGTTTCAAATCTGCCAATAACTCATTTTCAGAAAAAAAAAAAAAAAAAGACTTACTCCCCTCTGCCTTTAAGGTCCGGATATCTAAAATAAGAAAATTTCCATTTCTGGGTTGGCGATCTCCCCGACAGCCCGCCTAGATCTAATAGATAGGATATCACTTTAATAACCTTTAATAACATTGGTGCACAAAAAGTAAGTTTAAAAATGTTTTCTACGATGATACGTTTTCCGTAACAGGTAAATATTTTAGAGTTACAAGCTTTTCACTAAAAACATTTAAAAAAGTTCTAAAAAGTATTAATTAATGGTTTCCTTGAATATTTTCCTCCAGGAACACACACTTTCAGAGTCCAGCAATCATTTACCAACATTGCTGTTCTTGGTTCATTTTTAATGACTGAAGTACTGTGATGTAATCGTTAACCTTTTGGGGATCCCATGGTACAATTTGTACCATACGGGGTGTTTCATGGTACATTGCGTTATAACTCTCCTATTTGTGCTTTTTCGTCCGTTTTTTCTTTCTTTCTTTCTTCTTCTTCTTCTTTTTCTTGTTTTGTTTTTAAAGTCCAGAGGCATTGCAGAAGACATTACTGATGGTTTCACACCTTCCTGTGTCGAGACATAAGAGGTGATGGCGTCATAAGTCTAAAATTTATATTTTCGTGTAATACTTTTTTTTTGGGGGGGGGGTATGTAAAGTATTTTGGCGGGCTTATTTTTGCACGTAGAAGATTGAAATTTTGCACAAACATGCAGTCCACCGAGTAGTATTTACAGGATTTTTTTTCAGATTTCTGCTTTAAAACGGGGGGATCCAGAGGGTCAAAAAGTTGAAAAAAGGGATATTTTTACCCTAAAATCCTGTTTTTCCTCATTTTCCCGCCTTAGATACATGATGGAGACAAGTGAATGGTACCACCTGAAAGGTAGTTCTATTCTGAAGAGAATGATGTGCGACACATGGCCCTAGGGTAATTAGGGAAGTGTCAGGGAATTTTTACCAAAATATACTTCTGTATAGGGGAATTTTGGACATTTTCGGTATTATTTTTTTGCAGGCTTATTTTTGCACGTAGAAGATTGAAATTGTGCACAAACATTCAGTCCACCGAGTAGTATCTACCAGATTTTTTCAGATTTCTGCGTTAAAACAGGAGGGTCCAGAGAGGCTAAACATTGAAAAAGGGAAATTTTTACCAAAAAATCCCTTTCACGGGATTTTCCCGCCTTAGATACATGATGGGAACAAGAGAATGGTGCTGCCTGAAAGGCAGTTCTATTCTGAAGAGAATGATGGGCGGAACATGACACTATTGTAATTAGGGATGTCTCAGCGAATGTTTAAAAATTTCCGTCTGTATACGGGAATATGGGACATTGTCGGTATATATATATATTTTTTTTTTTTGGCGGGCTTACTTTTGCACCTGGAAAATTGGAATTGTGCATAAACATTCAGCCCACCGAGTAGTATTTACTAGATTTTTTTCAGATCTCTGCGTTAAAACAGGGGGTCCAGGGGGGCTAAAAGTTGAAAAAAGGATATTTAGGCCCAAAAATCCCGTTTTTCCTAATTTTCCCGCCTTAGATACATGATGGAGACACGTGAGTCATACCGCCTGAAAGGCAGTTCTAAGCTGAAGAGAATGATGGGCGAAACATGACCCTAGGGCAATTAGGGATATCTCAGGAATTTTTTTTACCTGAGATCATGGTGTTTTACGGTAATTTGGGGCATGGTGGGAATGCCTGATAAAATTTCTCCCGCCCTTGGTATTAAAGATAGAACCTTGAAATTTGGCACACACATTTAGTATACCAAGTACTTAGTATTTATCACAATTTTTTTATATGGCTACGTTCACACAGGGCCGCTCCATAGGGGCCCAAAGTGCGAGAAAAAAAATTTCCCTCCAAAATTTTCCCTTTGACATCATGTTTCCCGCTCCTGGTATATGGTATGAGCATGCAAGTGGTATCATTTGAAAGCCATATCCATTCTGAAGAGAATGAGGTACGAACAATGATCCTAGGATAAATAGTGACGATGCAGTAGCTGCTTGACTGAAAGTCTAAAAAATAGCCCAAAAAACCAGGTGCCGGAAAGGGTTAACCATATTCGTCGCTTACAGCCCTAAGGTCTTCTGGAAAGAAATCCAAGTGAGAGTGAAAAAGGGAAGTTTGAAAGACACATTTCTGCCAAACATTTACTCCACTTCTTTACTAGATTTCTACTTGTCAGTAGGGACGATACCGAAACCGAGACGGAATTTTAATACCGAGACAGACTTTTATATATCGAGACGTGACCGAAACCGAAACAGAGACAGATCTATATAAGTCGAGACGAGACCGAGACGAGACTTAGGTCAGTCTCGAAAGTCTCAGTCTTGTCTCGAATATTGATCTTGATAGCTATTAAAATTGTTTACTCAAAATTTGTTTCGTTCCTGTGTTAGATAATATTGGAACGGTTGACTCCCGAAATAAATTTGTGATAATTTTTTCACATTGCACGTACAACACAAATGTTTCTTACTCGTTCCTCAAACCTCTCCCGAAACAAAATCCACCGCCGCGAATCCAGGATATGAAATTTTGTACCAAGTTATGTGAAATATTGAAGAGAAAATTCTTCTAGATGCTCTGCAATACCAGTAGATAAACAAGCAGTTTTGCTAACACAACATAAAATTGTATTTTCTCAAATTGCACCACGTAAGGTATTACATATTTCTCATTTAGATATTAAATAAAACCACAACCCCACACACATTATTCAGTGTAACAAAGGACAATATAATATCACTAACATCAACATTTTGGAGATCTCTAATAACTCAAATGGCATGGACGGTGTAATGCGCACCAATTGGATAGTGTCAAATAGTACGATCATGGTATAACGTATTTTGAATGAATGAAGGAACAAAGCTATAAAAAATGAAATATTTAACTTTCTCTGAAGACTTTACTTCGAAAAACGTGCTTACATATCACATCTCGTCATGTAGGAGCTTCCAAAAGACTTAAATGATCTTATTGCCATTTACAACAACTGTTATTTCAAATCGTTTCAGAGATACCAAACATATGAGTAGTGATTGTTATGCTGCTTAAAATGACGTATTTATGTTAATTTTTTTTTACAGGACCGGACCGGCTACTAGTTGGCCCCGGCGGCTGGTATATTGTGTTGGCCCCGAATTCTCAATCACTCCAACTACCATTAACCCAACTGCCCAATGTTTTCCCACCTTAAAAGCACACTATTATCTTAGATAAGGCACACTATTATTTAGTAGCTACATCGTACATTATACCAGAAAGATTGTAATATAAAATCAGTGTACATGTTATATAATAATACACCGTATTTATGTGAATAACACAGACTAATCATTAGCACACCTTTTTTTTTAAAAAAAAAAAAAATCTCACCTTGGTATGGCTGAAAGTTGTAATTTGTTAATAAAGAACTATGAATCAATTAATTTAAAGTTACTACTGCGGTTTCAGTATTCGTGAACAAGGGGTACGATAAGCTATAAAGGAACGCCCACTGCACGTAGACTGACATATTTTTTCGGGAGGAATATACCTCCTGAAACAAGCACGACAAAATTTTCTCGGAAGAACATTAATATCAGCAAGTACTTGTGGTCTCCGAAATATGTCAAGTACTCAGATCGTATGTATTTATGCAAATCGTTTGGGTATGTAGGCCTATAGGATGGTGGTAATGGAATTATATACTATGGTTGCGACGTGGTAAAAGATCAGGAAAGAAATTGAATTGAGTTGATTTTGAGTTTAACGTCCCGTTCAGCAGCGAGGCTATATGAGAGTGGACCTACTGATTAACGTGGAATCCGAACCACATTAGCCCCCGCCGGGAATCGAACCCGGGTCTCCCACGCCAAAGGCGCGTACGCTAACCGCTTAGCCACGGAGGAGCTCAGGAAAGAAATTATTAGTAGTAAGGGGGAACTAGGGAAATCGTAGTTTTCATAAATTAACATTCTGAATTGGCAACTTTTCTGATGTTTCAGTGCATCAAAAGGTGTGTTAAGAACCTGTTTACATTATGAAATTCCTGGAAACAATGAAAAACAAACTTTGAAATTATCATGATAAAACGTTTACTTACATGCACCCGGCAACATTGCTACTATAAGAAATGAGTTACCAGCTTTACAGCGGAGACTGGAGTGTCCCCTGTTTTGGTTCAAACACTAGTTCACACGTTTCACCAGGTTGGCAGCAACTTTACGAAGATAAGAAGTGTTAATGTTCTCAATGGCACTGGAAATGTTCGTTTCCAGGTCTTGAATAGTTCGAGAATTGTTCTTGTATACCTCTTGCTTTAAATAGCCCAATAGAAATGAATAGTAAGTAAACATTTTATCATGACAATTTCAAAGTTTGTTTTTCATTGATTTTAGGAATTGCGTAATGTAGACAGATTCTTAACACACCTTTTGATGCACTGAAACATCAGCAGGGTCGCCAATTCAGAGTGTTAATTTATGAAAACTACGATTTCCCTAGTTCCCCCTTATACAGGCTTCATCCGATTAGTTATCGGTGGAGATGATTTTTTTTTCTGCCCCATAGTTTTCAAGCTACTCCAACTAAACAAACGGTAAATTAATGACAGAACATTCAGTATGAGTTATAAGTCAATTTACATGTTTTGCAAAAAAAAAAAAAAAAAAAAACATCTTTGGCTAGTAATCCAAAGGTTGGTGGTTCGCCCCCTCCCTAGGGTAGTCATACTTTTTTTTACTTGTTTAAAGTGCTGTTTAGACTCATCTTAATATAAACGCATTACACATATAGGCGATTTAATATATTTTGGGGGAGTAATTTTGTGGTTCATTGACGCTTACGATATGGGGAACATACCTAGAACATACTAGCGACGTTCCCCAAGTACAAGTCAGACATGTGCCTAGGGACGGACATAGACTGTGACTATCACTTGCCATCCATCCGTGCTACCACTTGAGTTCTTTCTCAGAAGTATATAAGGCACATACTGGACACATTCCCATGTACCTGAGGGAACATGATAGGTACATGCCTGCTATGTAATTGTGCTGTTAGGGGCCCTCTTTAAATGACGCTCCTAGGAGTATACGTGGTGGGGCAGAGAA
>NW_027657966.1:0-16147 GCF_964235325.1 Thermobia domestica
ATACTTGTTATCTTTTTTTTTTAAATTCTCACGCCGTATGTTGCATAGTTAATACATCTACCTTCGTTTCCTCTCGTTTCGTATATCATCCATTCTTTCAAGTATATTCTTTAGTTTTCCCCTATGTTTACCGATTGATTATCTTCGTTTTATGTGGTCAAGGATTCGATTTTGCCATATGTTGCATAAGTTAACTTCGATTCAACCACTGTTTGCCCTTCTCAACGTTATTAATCTCATAGAACTCGCAGGCGAAATATGTACTTCTTCCAAGGTAGCAAAAGTAATATTTTCTCAGAGGTCGCTGCTGTTGAATGCAAACGTTAAACTAAACTTTCTTTAAGTGTCTGTTTGTACTTAACATCAGTTCAATTGTACACCTACATTTCTGCTGGTGTTACTATTTTTCTTTATAGCAATATTACGAATTATAAGACGGTATCCGTGGTTATTAGCGTGTTCCCTTTTCCTAACACTTTCTCATTACACCAGTATTTCCATCATTCATTAGGCGTAATCACCCGTCTCCTTTATCATAAAAATCATAATAGTACGACGTTAAATTGAAACAGTCTACTTCACTTTCACGAGTTGTAATAAGTTCGAACATTTCTTTCACCCCAGCCTTGAAAAGAGTTGATTTTAGTTTAGTGTCCCTTTCAGCAGCAAGGCTGTTTCAAACGTGGACCTACTTATTAACGTGCAATGCGAAACATTTGAGCTCCCACCGAGAATCGAACCCAGTCAGCCTGCAAAAGTTTTTCTAACAAATGCATTAAGTGCGTTTTCTGTACTGTTTCGCTACTTGAAGATAGGAACAAGGAAAAAGTAAGTGATCACAAATTGACATTACGTAATGTGTTCCCCATTTTTTTTCGAGTACACCATTCTTGACACCCGTGAAAGCTTTCTTTCCCCACCCTCAATTCCCCTCTGTTATAAAGCACTTACATCAAGAAGTGCTTCGGTTAAAAAGAAAACTCAAAGTCCCTTGCGTGTATACTATACATTGCTATGAATGAACATGTGATAATGATAGGAAAAGCACAATTTTACTCTTCTCAAAGTATTTGATGGCTCTAAAAAGAGCCGTTTTAAAATGTCAGATGATTTACTGACACATTTACTTCTTCTTTGGTGCAGCCTTCTTAGCACTTTTCGGTTTTGCTGTAGCCTTCTTTGGCTTCGGGGCCTTTGGCTTCTTGGGAGTTTTTGCCTTCTTCACTTTAGATGGTGATTTCTTAGGTTTGGGAGCAGCAGCCTTTTTCTTTTCACCAGTCTTCTTGGGACGTTTAGCTGCTGGCTTTTTCGCAGGCTTCTTCTCCTTTGATGCTGATCGTTTCGCCTTGGTTGAAGATCCACCTTCAGGCTTCTCCTTCAGCGATGAAGCACTAAGCTTAAACGATCCAGATGCACCTTTTCCCTTGGTCTGAACCAAAGACCCAGAAGCAACTGCACTTCTCAAGTATTTCTTGATAAATGGAGCAAGCTTCTCGGCATCCACTTTGTAGTTCTGAGAGATGTATTTCTTAATAGCTTGCAGTGAACTTCCTCCCCTTTCCTTCAAATTCTTGATGGCGTTGTTCACCATTTCTGATGTTCTTGGATGAGAAGGTGTTGTTTTTGGTTTCTTAGGCTTTGCAGACTTCTTAGGAGAAGCCTGTGCCGGGGCTGCAGGTGCTGATGCCGTATCTGCCATTGCTTTCTGCAATAAACTCAACGATACTGAAGAATGAAATTTTCGCTGGCAGGCAGCGTTGAGTTTGGTTACGGAGCGCGGACCGGATAGAAAGCACTTGCTGAGGCGGGCTGAGGTAAACAGAAGTTCGTAGTTGCCACAACGATAAGTGTGTTTCCTTCTATTTTGATAAACGATTTTTTTCAGGTATTCAATGAATGCACCAGATCCTATTCTTCCTTACTGGCTAGAAGAAACTTTATTCCACATAACTCAAAAGGCATTTGTTTTTATTCGCTTTTCTATTTTATGTTTCAGTCATTGCTAAGTCGGTCACACTACTTTTTCACCCTCCTTGTGCTTATAATTTTCATAATTTAACATGGAAATACTTATCAATAAATAATTATATTACCATGGTAATTAACTTCAATCCTTCCTGTGATTATACGCAAAGTACCATCTTCGTACTGCTTACTATAGTTCAATGAAGGGAATCTATAAAGTAACGCGTGTCGCACACATCTGCCTTGCAAACTCCCTGGCCTACTTCCAATGTATAGACTTTTATTTCAAATCCTGATTTAATTTCATAATTTTCTGTAGATTTTAACATTTTATTACCCAGCTTCTTAATACGAATGACAATCAAGCCTAAATATTTATTCCCTTTAACTTTATTTTTCTTTTTTATTTTGTGCCTTGTTTCATATTTGTTCTTACGTTAGCAATTAACGCACTTACCGTAGTTATGTATGAACAGGTTGTTTCTATATTTATTTTATTCCAAATAAATTAAATATATATACGGATTATTTTATGGTAGTTGATATTTTCTGTTGTTTCCTACGTGAATTGAGGAAACGCACGGACTTTCGCCTAATTCTTGTGCTACTTTCATATGTCTGTATCTGTCGAATGCTGTCGATCTGTCGAAATGTGTATTACTATCTGTCGATTCATCGAGTGAACTGAATTCGTTAACCATTTCACCAGGCGCGCATGCATTTTTTTTTTCTTCTAAGGGATCCAAGCTTCGGGGGGCAAGGTTCCAATACTACAAGCCACTATGTCTATATACTATTATTCTGCATTCGAAAACACGATAAATATTCCACTTACTTTTTCACAAAAACATGATACAGACAGAGTACAGATGAAGTGTAAGATCAGATTTATATTGATGATACATCAATATTTTCCCTGTTAATAACTACATTTAATGAGAAAGTCTGCAAATGTATGTTCACTTAGGAACTTTTGCGAGGAGTCCGCACCCGGTGGACACCCCGTGAGTACGCCTCTGCACTTGACTATACTTCGAATTATACTGCAAACAGTTGTATTTTAGTTTCCCCGTTTAGTTCATCGATATCATTAACACAAAGAAAATAGATGTTATAGATGCGTATTCTCAGTTCTCGCTTTATATCCGGACGTCTGCAAAAATCTACTCCTTTTCTTTCTTTCACGCATCCACCAAACTAACAATGATTTGTATTATAATATTTGCGCATAAAATGTATATCTCATACCTTCCATGTTCTCAAGTATTCATAGACAAAAACGGTTACTTTCTGCGAACAAATTGTCCAAACACAGTGCAAATGTCATCTATAGATTGTCCTGGTTCCGTCTGCGTGTACATAACAATGCGTCATAATCATACATTGCACATTAAGGATATCAATTAATCTTCCCAAATTCCTAGATATGCCTGGCAAAAGTTCCGCGTGTTGTAAGGATATTACATTTGTACTACCGACAAGGTGGTATCTTCCAACATTGAAGTTCAATAAACCCCAAATGTGTCGGATATAGTATTTGATTTCTTGTCTCATTGTTTGCGTCAGAGATGTCTTCTCAAGTTAGGATTTACGATACATACAGGATGAGTTGTATATATTGTTGCTGCCAGCTCTATATTAATCCCATATTTGTAAACGAATAAAAACAGTATTCTAATTATAACAATGTGCTCACAATTAATTTTATTCTTAATTGTTATACGTATTGTTGATTAAAAATGAAAATGTTGCTAAGTGAATTTTATTAATATTTTCTGTTGCGTGATATAGGAAGTGAGTGAAATATTGGAGGAATATAGTGTGCGTAGCAGATGATGTGCAGTGGCTTTGGATCGCCTGTGATAAGGTAAGGCATTTGCTATTTTAATTAACACATTTTATATACTGTAATCCTAATTATTTTTATGTGAATGTGCTTACTACTTGTGTATTCAGTGGGACCGATGTTTTAATATGTATGGTCAAGCAGTGTCGAGCCTGGTCAGTGTGTGGATAGGTGACCATTTTTTGTAAATCGATAACATTTAACTTTGTAAACACGGATGAAGTAGAAGTATATTTATTTTATTTTTTACCTCAAATATGTAGGACACTTCTCCTTTGTACATCAATTATTATTATTAGTTCAACTTGTTTACAAGTTAAATGAAAAGAATAGTCGTTATCGTGTGATGATTGTGCTCATTAGGCTAAAGAAGACTCGTGATAAGAAAGAAAAGAAGAACGGTGCTCAAGTTTCGTCACAGCATATTCTCAAAAATTTACAGGCAAAATTCAGTGTTCTGCATGAAAAGGCATATTTGTACGAAAAAAAAAAAAATTCTGCAGACGACAGAATTAAATAAAGTAATACACATGTATTTTAGAGTTACTGGTGTAAAATCATTACAAGTGCTTTGCCAGGTGGCCAATAAAAAGCACGAATACTATTTAAGGGAGCCAAAACAGGAGAAAGCTGGGGGCCTGAGCGATAGCAAGAATGTGCGTCCAAAGTGAACAGGAGCGAAGGCGACGCGGGTATACGTATAAGCAAGGGTAGTGGAAACCAGTTAGTTTTCGAGTTTCAATAGCACTTGTCATGCATCCATACTAGTAGCGCCCCGCTTGTAAACATTAAGTACACTATGCAAGAATACACCGCCGGTGGAAAATAGTACCTAATACAGTTATCTTTCATATATACTGACTTATTTTACAGTAGTAACCCAACACTAGTAAACGTAAAATAAAAGTGTATAACTTTATATTTAATTCTATCGCCTGGCTTAGTTTTTCACCTGTAAGATGTACTTATTTAGAGCAAGTTTCTTAACTAGCAAATTAAACCGAGAACCACAGCAACCATATATATATTCTTATGATGTACTTTTCTTTGAGTGGTGTTCTCTGTCTATTCAATAACATTTTCTCAGTTTAATGCTAGCAAAAAACAAAACAAAATCAAAGTGTTTCTATATAAATTTAGTTCACCGTGTTGTAATATCACATGGAATTGAAAAACGAATAGTCGAACCTCTGCTATCTCGATCAAACTTCTCAGGATGATATACTGACTTACCGCAGAAGTTCGACTGAATACGTTTCTCAGTTCCATGGGAGAACCTGGAGAAGCAAAAGCCTGCGCAACGGAAAATACTAAATAAACTTGTAGAGCAGGTCAAGATGTATCATCATGCCAAGTTTCATTCAGATCAGAGAAGTTTGGCTGCAGCCATTTTCATTACAAAGCACAAAATGGATGGTCCCTAACCTCGAGAATCTTCACAATTGTCGACGAGTTGAACTGCACTCATCTGATCAAAATCAAACTTAAAATGGCAGTTCACTTTCAACTGTTAAATAATATGATATGCAGGCTTCTGCTTTCCTAGTTACAGTCTATCCACTGTGGTATGCATATTAGTAGAAATGTGAGAGTGCATATTTATTAAAGATTTGCTTCAAAAAGCGATGAAAGACATAGGCATTCCCGCGGGCGGTGATAACAAGATGCCGGAAAACGAACAAGCAGAAAGAATATGGGCTGAAGAAGTGTAAACGACGACGCGGCGGCCCGTAAAGGTGTTGCCGTCCTATTAAATGAATAATATCAAAAGAAAGAAAAAAAAAGTAAAAAATTTCGCGCTCGTAATCAAGACAGAAAGCAACTAAAGGAAATCTTTGTTTTACGTCCCACGTTATGCCGCTTAGGCTAAAAGAGGCGCTGATTATGAGAAATGATTGAAATGGTGGTGGAATGAAGAAAGTGGGAGGAAACGGGAGAACCCCGCGGTAACCCACCGCACATAGTTTTTGTCCACCATAAAGTTAACTTGGCGGGGGCTCAAGACAGAAAGACGGTTGGAAAAACAAATAAACGATGTTCCATCCCGTAAAAATGTTGGCGACCTATGAAATCAATATTTTTTCTTAAAGAAAAAAAAAAGAATTAAAAAGAGAAAAAAAGGTCAAAATTTCGCGCTCGCTTCGCTCGCGATCAGCAGAGAAAAGAGGACGTGACGCACCCCTAAAAGTGTTGGCGACCGATTGAATAAATATTGTGGGTAAAAAAAAAAAAAAAAAAGTCAAAAATTTCGCGCTCGCTTCGCTCGCGATCAGCACAGAAAGAAGGACGTGACGCGCCCCTAAAGGTGTTGGCAACCGATTCAATACATATTGTCGGTAAAAAAAAAAAAAAAAAAAAACGCTCGCTTCGCTCGCGATCGACATGAAAAAGGCAACGACGTGACGCCCCGTAAAATTGTCGGCGACCTATTCAATCAATATATTCGGTTGAAAAACAAAGTCAAAAGTTTCCCAATCGCTTCCCTGCCGATCGACATAAAAAAAAAGGCAACCCCTTCACCTCTCCTTATGCATTCATCAGTAAACATACAACCATAGATCACAATACCACTCACATCACCTATCAGTTCTCCACGTCCATCAAGATCCAATCATCGCCCTGGCCCTTTATGATGATACACAACATTACATGTTATTGTGTGCATTGCCCCGCGTTACAATACATGACCAAAAAAAAAAGAGAAAAAGAGCTGCACTGCCTTCAGTGTAGACATGTTCGTATTCGTAGAAAATGATTTTAGGTACACGATAGTACAGTAATCTATCTTCACATGCTTCAGATGTGAACGATACCTACACATGAAGAGGGCTCCCGAGGTTTCCTTTTCCAATAGGATGGAGCTCCACCACACTTGCAGAATGACGAGAAGTTATGTTAATAAATATATCCCAGAGTGTTTCGTAACTCGCCCTTGGTCCTAATGATGAAGCGTTCTTCAGATGGCCCCGATGTCTCCACACATGATACTATGCGACTTCTTTTCACGAGGCTCTCAAAGATCACGTTTGTGTCCTAACATTCTCTGCAGATATGACACAGCTGCGATAGCGGATCACAGAAGCCTTTCCTCTCCTTACAAGAGACGTGTTCATTCGAGCATGGGAGTAATTCGACTATCGATCAAATATCTCCCGTGTCACGATAGTAGTCACTTTCAATTCTTCTAACGAAGGTAAGAAAAAATGCTATACAAACTTCCTTTCGGTATATAAAGGATTAGGGGCCCAGAGAATATTTTCTTTCAAGAGGATACATTCTTTTTCGAACACCCTGTATATAGATCCTCTAATTATAACTGCAAACAAAATGTTGATTTTGCAATTGCTTCCATGAGAGAAAATTCTGTGCACTTTCTTTCTGAAGGGCCGGGCCTAAACGTTTTCCTTAATCATTAAATTTAGTAGTTATCTACAATTACATAGTTTTCCATTGTTCTCAAAATAAAGATTTTTCTCTATGAATTGTTGAATGTTGCTAGGGATATTGAAGTAATTCTTTTTAGTGTTTTTTTCTTTACAATAATGTACTGAACGCCTGCATTAAGGAAGTTCGTGTGTCCATCTTGCAAAATGTTTCGTCTTTTTTCATGCCCACTAAGATAAATATTCATTTTGCTCTTTTCTCCGTATGCAAACCACATTTCTTAAAGGCAACATTTTCATACAAATGTAGTACTAAAAACTTCTAATTGGCAACATCTGGGCTGCGAAGAGGAAAAAGAAAGAAATCTCGTACGTATTCGCGCGCAATTCGGAATTAGCCAATGAAAAGCACAAAAGCGGCCACCATCTCTCTCTCTTTCTTATTAACGGTTTTGTACTTTCTGCAGTTCTATCAGTGCTGCTAACCTCTTACTATATCATTGAATATGTATGTTTATATATATATATATATATATATATATATATATATATATATATATATATATATATATATATATATATATATATATATATATATTTTTACAAAAAATCATACTACTACGGAATAATATTAAATGCCTGTAAACCCTCATTTCTGTTTGCACTTTCTGTTACACTACCTTCCCCGAACTTCTTTCAAGTTATTAAGTGCAGAACGGGGAGTTATACATATTTACTTGCGCTTTCACAATATCTGCACATTGTGTAATAATAGGAGACGTATAAAATAAAACTATATACTAATACGTATATATATATATATATATATATATATATATATATATATATATATATATATATATATATATATATATATATATACAGTACACATTCCACTATCCGAGGCTTTCCTTTTCTTTTCTTGCTGACGATAAATTACGCTCTTAGAAATGTTGTCTGAAAACAATAAGAATATGTGCAAAAAATACAATCAGAGGTAGAGGTCTTTAACAGGAACTAAGCAAGGGAGTTGAAAAATTTTTTATGCATGTAAAAAATATAGACATGAACCAACTTGTGAAATAAAAAGACCAGAAAACTACTCTTTCTAAATTATGTGTAAACTTTTTACCGAAAACGAAAGTTGCACGAAAGACTTTTTGTCCCTTTTTTGGCCTCCGGTGCTTGGGGTCCCTGGTTCAATCCCAGCTCGTGCCGTGTGAACTTTGTCGTGCATAAAGACCGTGCTCATGGGTTTTCTCGGGTTTCTCCCGTTTCCTCCCACTTTCTTCATTCAGTACTCATCATCACCGTCTCCTTTAGCGTAACCGGTATAAGTATGCGACGTAAATCTAAAGATTTCATTTCATTTCCCTTTTCTGCTCATACTGCTGATTATGCGCGATTATGCCAACATCCAACTCCGCGGATAATCGTGCGATTACTGTATATACAACTAATACAGATACGTAATTACATTATCAGTTACAGTATCGGTTTTTATTTACTAATTTGCCTCACTTTATTTGCATCCCTGCAGTAAATAATTCTTATCGATAATAGTTAAAATGTATATTACATTTTAGTGCTTCACGACTGAATGATCATCTGCCTTACGTTATCTCGCAGCTGAAGAGGATGCTACACTGAAAACTACCTTGCGTTATAAAGGGTAAGTGAAACATATCTTAAAAATATCTTTCATACATTTCATTGTGTACATTAAAGAATGTAAGTTTGCCTTTTTCCTGTAATCAATACTTAATAAAGGATTTATTTTTATTTATTTATATACAATTTCATACGTGGTTCGTGATAGTAAACTCGATAGGACATAGTGGCACTATGAACATCCGAATCACTCATCATTCGAACATTCAAATATTTATTCGAATATTAGTATATTCCAAGTAATGTTAACGACGTTAATATGCTTGCCTTTATAGTTAATAATGTCAATTCTTACTTAAAACATACTTCCTTAACAGGACATTGAAGAAAAGGTAGTTGCCAACGGCCATACCATGCTGAATATACCGGTTCTCGTCCGATCACCGAAGTCAAGCAGCATCGGGCCTGGTCAGTACTTGGATGGGTGACCGCCTGGGAACACCAGGTGCTGTTGGCATCTCTTTTTCAAATTTCATTATCCTTCAAGTACGAAAATACTAGAAACATTAATTTTATAGTACTTTCAAGAGATAATTTATCAACATTATTTCATAGCGATTAATCGATATTCTAAGCGTTATACCCACTATTTCTTACACTAACAGCCTGTTTATTTGCACGGCACATTAAAATAACCTGATTTCCGATCCGTGTGCACCTACTACTATACTTAACACGGAATGTATTACCACTTTTTAAAAGTAAATTATTATGACTAAGTGTAGATCTCCGGCGAGTAAATGCCTTTCGTATACAAGCACGACACATCTCCGCTATGTGCTTTACTTTTTTACTAACAGCATATAGAAATTGGATTTCAAGGTGTTTCTACATAACAGAATGAAGCAAATTTCGTGATTTAACTCTTTCGAATAATGTGTTGGTCCTGACAAGGACCGTTTGAAATGAAAAATCTTGAAGAAGATTTTTACTTAGAGCTTGTGTACTTGGTAACAGCCTTCGTACCCTCACTTACAGCGTGCTTGGCAAGTTCACCAGGCAAAAGAAGGCGCACAGCTGTTTGGATTTCCCGGCTGGTGATAGTTGACCGCTTATTGTAATGGGCCAAACGAGAAGCTTCAGCAGCAATACGCTCGAAGATGTCATTAACAAAGCTGTTCATGATACTCATAGCTTTGCTAGATATGCCAGTGTCAGGATGCACTTGCTTCAAAACTTTGTAGATGTAAATGGCATAGCTCTCCTTCCTCCTCCTCTTCTTCTTCTTATCTCCCTTGGAGATATTCTTTTGGGCTTTACCAGCCTTCTTTGCAGCCTTTCCGCTAGTTTTTGGTGGCATGATGACTCACTCGTTCAGCAAAATTAGATGTGTCCGCCGATTTATCGACTTCATTTAAATTACAGTACGTGTTTCAATTCGCGCCAACTGCCTTGCTTTTCATTTGATGCACTCGGGTGCACGCTTGAAGTAGTAACAAAACTGACTTGATTCATGGGAGGCCGCAATTTTTCCTCTCATCTTATTACGAAAGAATATTGAACAATGTCTGGTCGCGGCAAAGGTGGAAAAGTCAAGGGAAAGAGCAAGTCCCGCTCCAGCAGGGCTGGCCTTCAATTCCCAGTAGGCAGAATCCATCGTCTTTTGCGAAAGGGTAACTATGCCGAACGAGTTGGTGCTGGCGCTCCCGTGTATTTGGCTGCAGTCATGGAATACCTGGCAGCTGAAGTTCTTGAGTTGGCAGGCAACGCTGCTCGTGACAACAAGAAGACTAGGATTATTCCACGTCATCTGCAGTTAGCTATCCGTAACGACGAGGAATTAAACAAGTTGTTGTCTGGAGTTACAATCGCTCAGGGTGGTGTTTTGCCCAACATTCAAGCTGTACTTCTGCCCAAGAAAACTGAGAAGAAGGCATAAATGTAAGACCTATTCTCATACAAATCGGCCCTTATGAGGGCCACAAACCCCTTTATAGAGGAGATTTACGATTGAAATGAATTGTTTTCGATATACAGACTCATCAAAAGTGTCTGAGATAGTTGCTTAGTGTCATTCGAAATTCTCGCTGCTATTCGATTAATTAGTATGTGTAGTCGTCGATCGTAATTGAAGCCCATAGGAAGTCACACTATCTTTAGAATACTCCAAACAGCGATGTGCTTAGTTCCCACTACATTATTAATTATAAGATCATTACCTTTTGTATTGTCGCTAGCTACATTTTTTTGATATTTGCGTACATCGGGCTCATATTACCCAGAGGACAGGACAGTCGAGCCCAGATTCTCAGCAATGGAAGAAAACCTCATACCACATATTCTCATGTACTTCATGCTAGACAAAGGAATTTCCAACATTCTTAAAGCACTCATGTTTCTCTCTTGCGTTGGCTTGGCTGAAATTACTCTGTTCAATATGTTCTCGACATTTATTATTGTTCATTACTATGCCCCAATGACATCATGAACAGAGCGGATCAAAAAACTTTCCTAAATTTCTTTTGCAACATAGTAATGACATTAAATGCACACTTAAGTACGATTTATTCTTTGCAAGGTCGATATTCATATTTGTGTGATATGTGTTATATGTATATGGTTTGTAATACGCAACTACTCTTATTCTCTGATCTCAGAACTCATTTGCTACTGTGCCCAACGAGCGAGCCTAGGTTTCTTGTAACTACTGCCTTTCTTTAGTAAATAATGTGAAGTATACAATGCATTAACCTACATCTCATATTTGTATTACTCTTTATTTTACTAACCCGCTACGAAGTGTCATTAATTTACATGTAAATCACAATAGACACTACCGCAAAAGAAAAAAATCGAACCCAAGACCACGTAAACAAGATAAAGGACAAGATTCAGGTTTCTAACGCATTATTCGCCCCTCACAGCACAGTATAGAAGTTGTATAAGCCTCTATACGTACATCCTACTGTCAGAACAGAAATTCCGACTTGCGTTTCGCATCTCTCATGCTCGCTACTTCCAACAAATCGCCAATTTCCAACCAGAACCCCTTCTCCAGCATTAATACTGCTACATATGAATACGTATACATGAACGTACATAATGTAAAAAAAAACGTATGATTTTCTCAAATTAATCTCTCTACGTCTGTAATTTTGTGTGCATCAAAAGGCTTTAATGTAGTTACACGAATTCTTATAATCTAACAGAAAATCGCACAAAGTAAATCTTTCCCTTTATATAAATTTGTTGGCTCTGAAAAGAGCCGTTTATGCCAATTTTATATCCAAAATAGGAGGAACCCCAACTTAACCTCCGAAACCGTACAGGGTTCTTCCTTGCCTCTTCAAGGCATACACAACATCCATAGCTGTCACTGTCTTCCTCTTGGCGTGTTCTGTGTATGTAACAGCATCTCTGATTACGTTCTCCAGGAATACTTTCAATACTCCTCGGGTCTCTTCATAAATGAGACCAGAGATACGCTTCACACCACCACGGCGAGCAAGACGCCTAATAGCGGGTTTGGTGATACCCTGGATGTTGTCACGAAGAACTTTACGGTGGCGCTTGGCACCTCCTTTGCCAAGACCCTTGCCTCCTTTTCCACGTCCTGTCATTTCGATATGTTACTGCTTCGCTCACCACACACGAGAAATACAAGCCCAAGCAGCCCAAGACTCGTGGTTTTGTTCCTTCGATCATGCAGGGAAAGCACGGAGGAAAAACACAAAACGTGTCTAAGCCAATGAGAACTGTCCTTTTCGACTGACTTTATCCAATGAGAAATAGCTTGATTTAACGGTTTTGCTCTTTATATAACTTGACTTCATTCAGCGCGCAATTATTTGAAACAAGTCGTGACAGTTGCAATGGCACGTACCAAGCAGACAGCTAGGAAATCTACTGGAGGCAAAGCTCCTCGAAAGCAGCTTGCCACCAAAGCTGCAAGAAAGAGTGCTCCAGCTACCGGTGGAGTGAAAAAGCCCCATCGTTACAGGCCTGGTACTGTGGCTCTCCGAGAAATTCGTCGTTACCAGAAGAGCACTGAATTGCTCATCCGCAAGCTGCCCTTCCAACGACTCGTCCGAGAAATTGCACAAGATTTCAAGACAGATCTTCGCTTCCAAAGCTCAGCTGTCATGGCTTTACAGGAGGCAAGTGAAGCTTACCTTGTAGGGCTTTTCGAAGACACCAACTTGTGTGCTATTCACGCAAAGAGAGTCACAATCATGCCTAAGGACATTCAGCTTGCTCGCCGCATCCGTGGGGAACGTGCTTAAGTTTGAAGTTCTGGCACTGAGTTCAAAAACGGTCCTTTTTAGGACCAATACACTACTTAGAGATGCTGTTATCCTAACAAGGATCTTGTCCATACTTGTTATCTTTTTTTTTTAAATTCTCACGCCGTATGTTGCATAGTTAATACATCTACCTTCGTTTTCCTCTCGTTTCGTATATCATCCTATCTTTCAAGTATATTCTTTAGTTTTCCCCTATGTTTACCGATTGATTATCTTCGTTTTATGTGGTCAAGGATTCGATTTTGCCATATGTTGCATAA
This sequence comes from Thermobia domestica, assembly GCF_964235325.1. NCBI lineage: Eukaryota > Metazoa > Arthropoda > Insecta > Zygentoma > Lepismatidae > Thermobia > Thermobia domestica. The sequence continues at coordinate 13,370 of NW_027657966.1, forward strand.
GTTAACTTCGATTCAACCACTGTTTGCCCTTCTCAACGTTATTAATCTCATAGAACTCGCAGGCGAAATATGTACTTCTTCCAAGGTAGCAAAAGTAATATTTTCTCAGAGGTCGCTGCTGTTGAATGCAAACGTTAAACTAAACTTTCTTTAAGTGTCTGTTTGTACTTAACATCAGTTCAATTGTACACCTACATTTCTGCTGGTGTTACTATTTTTCTTTATAGCAATATTACGAATTATAAGACGGTATCCGTGGTTATTAGCGTGTTCCCTTTTCCTAACACTTTCTCATTACACCAGTATTTCCATCATTCATTAGGCGTAATCACCCGTCTCCTTTATCATAAAAATCATAATAGTACGACGTTAAATTGAAACAGTCTACTTCACTTTCACGAGTTGTAATAAGTTCGAACATTTCTTTCACCCCAGCCTTGAAAAGAGTTGATTTTAGTTTAGTGTCCCTTTCAGCAGCAAGGCTGTTTCAAACGTGGACCTACTTATTAACGTGCAATGCGAAACATTTGAGCTCCCACCGAGAATCGAACCCAGTCAGCCTGCAAAAGTTTTTCTAACAAATGCATTAAGTGCGTTTTCTGTACTGTTTCGCTACTTGAAGATAGGAACAAGGAAAAAGTAAGTGATCACAAATTGACATTACGTAATGTGTTCCCCATTTTTTTTCGAGTACACCATTCTTGACACCCGTGAAAGCTTTCTTTCCCCACCCTCAATTCCCCTCTGTTATAAAGCACTTACATCAAGAAGTGCTTCGGTTAAAAAGAAAACTCAAAGTCCCTTGCGTGTATACTATACATTGCTATGAATGAACATGTGATAATGATAGGAAAAGCACAATTTTACTCTTCTCAAAGTATTTGATGGCTCTAAAAAGAGCCGTTTTAAAATGTCAGATGATTTACTGACACATTTACTTCTTCTTTGGTGCAGCCTTCTTAGCACTTTTCGGTTTTGCTGTAGCCTTCTTTGGCTTCGGGGCCTTTGGCTTCTTGGGAGTTTTTGCCTTCTTCACTTTAGATGGTGATTTCTTAGGTTTGGGAGCAGCAGCCTTTTTCTTTTCACCAGTCTTCTTGGGACGTTTAGCTGCTGGCTTTTTCGCAGGCTTCTTCTCCTTTGATGCTGATCGTTTCGCCTTGGTTGAAGATCCACCTTCAGGCTTCTCCTTCAGCGATGAAGCACTAAGCTTAAACGATCCAGATGCACCTTTTCCCTTGGTCTGAACCAAAGACCCAGAAGCAACTGCACTTCTCAAGTATTTCTTGATAAATGGAGCAAGCTTCTCGGCATCCACTTTGTAGTTCTGAGAGATGTATTTCTTAATAGCTTGCAGTGAACTTCCTCCCCTTTCCTTCAAATTCTTGATGGCGTTGTTCACCATTTCTGATGTTCTTGGATGAGAAGGTGTTGTTTTTGGTTTCTTAGGCTTTGCAGACTTCTTAGGAGAAGCCTGTGCCGGGGCTGCAGGTGCTGATGCCGTATCTGCCATTGCTTTCTGCAATAAACTCAACGATACTGAAGAATGAAATTTTCGCTGGCAGGCAGCGTTGAGTTTGGTTACGGAGCGCGGACCGGATAGAAAGCACTTGCTGAGGCGGGCTGAGGTAAACAGAAGTTCGTAGTTGCCACAACGATAAGTGTGTTTCCTTCTATTTTGATAAACGATTTTTTTCAGGTATTCAATGAATGCACCAGATCCTATTCTTCCTTACTGGCTAGAAGAAACTTTATTCCACATAACTCAAAAGGCATTTGTTTTTATTCGCTTTTCTATTTTATGTTTCAGTCATTGCTAAGTCGGTCACACTACTTTTTCACCCTCCTTGTGCTTATAATTTTCATAATTTAACATGGAAATACTTATCAATAAATAATTATATTACCATGGTAATTAACTTCAATCCTTCCTGTGATTATACGCAAAGTACCATCTTCGTACTGCTTACTATAGTTCAATGAAGGGAATCTATAAAGTAACGCGTGTCGCACACATCTGCCTTGCAAACTCCCTGGCCTACTTCCAATGTATAGACTTTTATTTCAAATCCTGATTTAATTTCATAATTTTCTGTAGATTTTAACATTTTATTACCCAGCTTCTTAATACGAATGACAATCAAGCCTAAATATTTATTCCCTTTAACTTTATTTTTCTTTTTTATTTTGTGCCTTGTTTCATATTTGTTCTTACGTTAGCAATTAACGCACTTACCGTAGTTATGTATGAACAGGTTGTTTCTATATTTATTTTATTCCAAATAAATTAAATATATATACGGATTATTTTATGGTAGTTGATATTTTCTGTTGTTTCCTACGTGAATTGAGGAAACGCACGGACTTTCGCCTAATTCTTGTGCTACTTTCATATGTCTGTATCTGTCGAATGCTGTCGATCTGTCGAAATGTGTATTACTATCTGTCGATTCATCGAGTGAACTGAATTCGTTAACCATTTCACCAGGCGCGCATGCATTTTTTTTTTTCTTCTAAGGGATCCAAGCTTCGGGGGGCAAGGTTCCAATACTACAAGCCACTATGTCTATATACTATTATTCTGCATTCGAAAACACGATAAATATTCCACTTACTTTTTCACAAAAACATGATACAGACAGAGTACAGATGAAGTGTAAGATCAGATTTATATTGATGATACATCAATATTTTCCCTGTTAATAACTACATTTAATGAGAAAGTCTGCAAATGTATGTTCACTTAGGAACTTTTGCGAGGAGTCCGCACCCGGTGGACAC
>NW_027657967.1:0-16139 GCF_964235325.1 Thermobia domestica
GCTCGGTATTGTGGCATGTGACGCGGCTGAGTATATATAGACTGGTGTTGTGTTATTTCTTCCTCACTGTTTCAACAGTGCAAGAAAGATTAAATATCAATTTCTATGCGCTCTTAGAAAAAACTCGAATCAAAACATTTAAGATTAAAAAAATTATGAGGACAGTACGTTTCTCGTTGCCTTATTTTTTGCCTTTTTTTCGTGGTATAAGAGATCCAATGATAGAAGGAGTCTGTGGTGTTTACCATATAATAACGGATGATTCAAAGAAACAAAAGTTATGTGCAACTTTCGTGCTCCATTCCCTAACAGAAATAAAATTTCTACTTCTATGTCTCAGGTCATGCCCTGTATTTTTAATTGACGTGAATAATTATGAAATAATTGTGGAATGAGAATATGGGAGGAAACGGGGAAACACCAAGAAAACACATGGACACCATGTTGTCCACAGCAAATTTTCACGGCAGGGGGATCGAACCAGGGACCCCTCACACCGGAAGTGAGCGCTCTACCACTAAGCCACCATATCTCCCTGATTCTTTAACGGAGGAGTAGAAACTGGTAAGAGTGCGTCATCGGAAGAACTGGTGGCGCTGTTGAAAAGGAGTCATATTTCGTCAAGAACAGTACAGGGGACGAAACATTGGTTTTGCAGTACGATAAGGAAACCAAGCGGCAAAATACTGATCCATAGCTAAAAATGTCGTCAACCAAAATAAAAGAAACAAAACTTCTGATCGTTTCTCTTCTTTTTTAATGACGGCATAGGAATTGTTCATCGAGGATTTCCATTCAGTGGCTGTCACTGAAACCTTTTATGTAGAAGTTCTGAAACATCATCTGGAAAGAACCGCATGTAAAACCGGAGTGTCGAAGTGACCTCCGCTGCAAGCTGTTACATGGCAATGCTCCAGCACATCGCAGTAATTGTTCGTGAGTTTTTGTTGATTTAGCTGTCATGATCGGCTGTCTTATCTCTGTGATACCACCTTGCTTTTTAAAAACAAAGTAAACTAGCAGCGTTCACCCCGCTTCGCTGGGGTCACCCCGGAACGCAATAAACCTTGTTAATTAGATAATTTTTACTTTTTCGCTTTCAAGTGATATGATAAAAACCATAGTAGATTGCAGTAAATGTTAACATTATATCGCCTGTCATTTATGTTAACCCGCCCCGCTTCGCTGCGGTCATCCCGGAACGCAATAAACTTTGTTACTTAGATAATTTTTACTTTTTCGCTTTCAAGTGATTTATAGCGCCTGTCAGTTATGTTAACCCGCCGAGTCACAGGGTCATGCGGGTTGCATATAAATACGTTTATTTTTATACCTATGATGAACTAATAACAAAGGATTTGTACGTATGGACACCTGAATGGTCAATTATCTCAAGACACTGGTAATTGAAAATTAAAGTGATATGATAAAAACCATCTAGGGTCCACATCCTAACAACCCCCCAAAAATGAAAGAAATCGGTTCAGCCGTATTAGCGTGATGAGCGAACAAAGGATTTTTCGTACGTATTGACACCTGATTGGTCAATTATCTCAAGACACTGGTAATTGAAAATTAAAGTGATATGATAAAAACCATCTAGGGTCCAAATCCTAACAACCCCCCAAAAATGAAAGAAATCGGTTCAGCCGTATTAGCGTGATGAGCGGACAAAGGATTTTGTGCGTTCTCTTTTATATATATAGATAAATAAATAAATAAATAAAAATAATGATAGAAGAGATTAAATTTACGACATTACTGTTGTTACTCCCGTGCAGTTTGCCTCGTACGTGTGATCTGTCTGGTGTGTAAACATTCGGATTCGATTCCTGCACATTGCTACTGACTCAGCAATCAGGAAGGTAATCCAATCAAGAATCAATGGATCAGTAATTCCCTTGTGGAAGAACTGTTGCACAAAAAAGTCAGTTTATAGCATGAGTTCGACTATTATAGTTGGATAGTTGGAAAAATGAAAAAACAATTAACTAACTAACTAAGTCTATGACCTATGGAACCCGGAGGTTCAATGACACGTTCACAAAAGTTCTCCATTGACTTCTGTCCTTAGCTAATTGGATCCAGTTTCTACTTTGTTTTCCTATCTCTGCGAGATCCATCTTAATATTGTCCTCCCATCTGCGCCTAGGTCTTCTTAATGGAATAAATAATTGGTTAAAATTTAAAAACAAGTGTCAGATAAACAAGGTAAAGGTTAAAATTAAAATTTTGTAGTAAGAGTTGTCTTGAGTTGTAAACATTAATGTAAAATTTAGGATTAAATTATGGAACTGAGAAAATTAACCAATTACTATGAAAAGTTACTGTTTTCAAAGAAAATTGATAATTAAATAAAAATGTCATAAAATTGAAAAAAAAATATAGATGAAAATTATATATTTTAATATATTTTTATGTATATACGAATAACGCAAGTTTTAAATTTTGATTCCATAACTGAAACTTCAAAACAAAATGAAGCCACTTTACGAGTAGAAAATCCTCTCTAAAATGCCGAAATTATCAACTTTGATCACGAATAATATGTTGGATGTTATTTTATTTAAATGTATACTATACCAAACTAAAGTACAGTTCCTGCAGAGTAAAATGGTACCTTCTAAATTCAATATCCTTATTGGTTTGCCAGATACAGGATAAAATAGAAAACTAGGCGTGCATGGGATGGAGGCCATTTTTAACCGCTATTTTGAGGATGAAGCTCATATGGAATATTTTGAAACATTTGAAGTTTCATTGTATTTAACACAAGGAGAAAATCCTGAAAATTTCAGCTTTTTTAGAATTATTTCCGCTCGGGTAGTGATGAGCAAACGCAAGACCAAGACCTTCATTGGTCTTGGTCTTGCACATCGAGTCTTGGTCTTGGTCTTGCACTGGAACCCTTGGTCTTGGTCTTGCATACCCAGTCTTGGTCTTGGTCTTGGTCTTGCATGCAAGAGTCTTGCAAGTCTTGCATTTAAGAAATCTCAAGCTTTTCATAGGTAAATTTTACTATGGATATAAGGAATAATAAACTCTACAATGCACCAGGAGTAACGGAAATAGAATGTATGTTTCTAAATGTAATATAATTTAACGTCGTGTAAGTATGATGATAGTGTACAACATAGCTGATTACCTTTATTTTTTTAATGGGTGCCCACGCTTCACTACTTATAAGATACGCCTAAATCACAACGTTTCGTAATCTGGTTATATTTTTTAACAGCAACACTCCACTGGTTCCCAAACTGGGGAGGCTACCCCTAAGGCGCATGAAAGAAAATCAGACGGCGCAGATCATTGAAATACCATGAATTGCAAATTAATTTTTACACTCTAAAGGCGCCACATTTTTCTTTTCAACCACGATTAGCTAATCCTTGTATTAAACAAACTTCCAATTAAATATTGAAACTTTGTTTTACTGATTCCAATATGTACTTTATGAGGAAGAAACATTCACATTACGCAAAAGCGATGAAAAAATTGCAGACTTTCGAAACATGGGCATAAAAAAGGAGAGAATGCTGTGTTGAACGGAAACGAATGAGAAGGTGTTAGAAATATTAGCAGTAGGAGCAAAAAAGAAGAATTTTAGGTATTGTTAAGAGGAGGAAGAGGAACTGGTAAGGATATTGGCTTAGGAGGAACTGTATTATGAGGGACGTGCTAGAGAGTATTGTGGAAGGAAAGAGAGGGAGGGAGCAAAGCAGACTAGTTGAAGGAAAGTATTAAAACAGAAAATTGCTACGTCAAGGCGAAGAGACTAGCTGAGGACCACCGAACGTTGAACCTTGTCTGTTGAAGCAAATAACCTGCCAATAATGGCAGAATAGCTATTATGACGATGATGATATATTTAGCAATATTGACCAGAAAAAGAGGGAGAGAAAATTAAAATAATAATTATTATAATCAAACCTCTAAATATTTTAGAATAATTTGAGTGAAAACTGAAAACGACTCAACTGTCTGTCTTTTGTGTAAACTCAATTTATATAAATACCGTTGACCTGTATTAGAAATACAAAATAACGGCATCAAACTCCAAGTTATTTGAAGTTTCACTTGTGAATATGGATTACTAGCATTAAGTACCCACTTCGTTGGGTTAAACTAAAATAATAATAATAATAATAATAATAATAATAATAATAATAATAATAATAATAATAATAATAATAATAATAATAATAATAATAATAATATATTTTGTTAATCAATCACTTTTTTACTATTTGTAAAGCGCTCTCTAATATCGGTCATTTTCGATTATTTTTATGTTTCTCTCTCCTCCCCAAGTTGCGGGGCTGAATTTGGATTTAAACGGCATCACAAGTGTCACTATTCGTGTCAGAGACCCCGAAAACTATAGATTTGGCACTAATATTTGGTAATTTTTGGTCATTATTATGTTTCTCCCTCTCCCCCAAGTTACAAGGCTGAATTTGGTCGTAAACGATATAGGAAGTCTCAATATTCAACTCAGCGACCTCGAAAACTATGGATTCGACACTAATATTCGTTATTTTCGATCATTTATATATATATATATATATATATATATATATATATATATATATATATATATATATATATATATATATATATATCCCCTCCGCCAAGCCACGGGGCTGAATTTTGATCTAAACATCATCGGAAGTGTCACTATTTATCTCAGCAATCCCCAAAACTATAGATTCCATTTTAATATCGGTCATTTTCGATCATTTTTAAATATCTTTCCCCTCCCCCTTCCATTACGTCAAAGTGATATGACAGAAATCATCTCAGGTCCGATTATCATCTATGTTGAAAATGAGATCGAGTTCGGTGGGATGGTTCAAGAGTTATTAAGTTTTATTATATATATATATATATATATATATATATATATATATATATATATATATATATATATATATATATATATATATATATATATATATATATATATATATATATATATATATATATCCCCTTCCCTTCTACTCCTCTAGGTTCTACCATCAAAGTGAAACAAACTCTAAAAAACTTTCCAGGAAAGAACCTCATACATGTTAAAAATTTGATTGAGATCGGTTCAAGTTATTGAGTCACAAACTTAGTCACTTTTATTTTTATTCATATTGATTTTTGTACATCTTCCCCTCCTCTACTTTGCTCCGTCAAAGTGAACTGACATATAACATTCCAGACTTGAACCTCATCTATATTAAAAATTTGATCGAAATTGCTCGTTTTGTTCAAGTTAAGTTTTATTTATTATTTTATAACTGCTCCTTTTCCCCTCCCCTAAGTTTTACTATAAAAGTGAAATGATGAAAACACTCCCAGGTTCAAACTGCATCTATGTTGAAAATTTGATCTAGATCGGTCGGGTGGTTCAAGAGATTAGGAGTCACAAAAGTAGTCACTTTCAACTTTATAATATAGATGTATTATTGTAGTATAATGCTATATCGCTCAATCCTCGACGTGTCGTATATCTAAGGAGGCTAAAAGTTATATTATAAACAATTATTCAACGTATAAGCATCCGCCCATGAAATCAAACTTGCGGTCACATTACTAAGTTTTTGTCAATGTTATGAAAATGTTATTTCGATATTAATTTTATGAGCACACATTAAAAATTTCCAACGGATGCTTGAGTCTGGAAGTCAAGGCCATACTCATGTAGTCGACACTACATTTCTCTTTAGTTTTGGAAGAAAAACACAACTAATATGCTTTGAAATGAACTGAAGTATCTAGTTTAACGTCCTACGATTATGCATCGAGCCTGAGGGAGACGATAATGTTGAGAGATGAATGAAATGGTGGAATGAAGAAAGTAGCAGGAAACATCAAAATCCCGAGAAAACCCACCCACACGGTATTTGCCCATCAAAGAGTTCCCATGGCGCAAGGTAGAATCCAACCAGGGACCCGTATAACCTCATGTGACTGCTCTACCACCGAGCCGGTACTTGTGCAAGATTCTTGCGCAAGACTCTTGGTCTTGGTCTTGGTCTTGCACCCCTTGGTCTTGGTCTTGGTCTTGCATCGAGATTCCTGGTCTTGGTCTTGGTGTTGGTCTTGGTCTTGCATGCAAGACTCTTGCAAAAACTGCAAGACCAAGACTCTTGCGCTCATCACTAGGCTCGAGGCCCTTTTTGGGTCTTTGTTTACTGGGCTAATGGTCTAAACAAGAAAGAAATAATAATTGTTTTATAATCGTTATGAATTTTTAAACCGACTTCGCAGAAAGGTTCTCAGTTTCACCTGCATGTGTGTGTAGGTATATTCTCAGTTATATCGAGATCCGTTGGCTTTACTTGAATAGTTTTCATTTGTTCAATAAGCTATTCCCAAGGAAGGTTCTTGCTCACAAAACATTTTTAAAAATTGATAATAAATTATATACACCGTGTCCCAAAAGTCCGGTAACACTTTTCTTAATTTATTACACAAAAACTACAAGTGATATAGATGTCATGTATATGTCATGTGAAAGAGTATCTCAGATTTTTTTTTTTTAATGTATGAGTTCACAATGCCTCGATATAGGAATCATGTGTAACACAACATATGTCTAGACGGTAATCAAATTCTTGCCATACTCGTTAGAGAATATCCTGAGAGACAGTGGGAGCAACTTCTTTAATCCTGCGCTTAAGTTCTTCTTCATTTTCTGGTAAAGGTGGCACATAGTATCTTTTATGTATCCCCATAAGAAGTCTCAGTAAGTTATAGATCTGGGATCTTGGAGGTTACGTGTCGAAACACTGATCATTTTTCCCTGCTCGACCTATCCAGCGTTGAGGTAACTTATCATTCAGAAATTCACGAATTTATCATGCCAAGTATAGACTTCCTGCTTGGTGCTTCTTCCTTGTACCTTGTTCTAAACTTCCACTGCACATCTGTAGCACTCTTGTTTTTATTGAACTCCAACACACAGAAAGCACGCTCTGCACCAGAAGTCGCCATGTTTAAAACACGCTGACGCCAGCGCCAACTGCGGTGTATGTGGGAACTACGAGCATTACCTGAAAAATAAAAAAAATATTAAAAAAAAAACATTTGAGATACTCTTTCATATGACATATACACGACAGCTATATTACTTGTAGTTTTTGTGTAACAATTTTTTTTTTTTAAAAAAAGTGTTACCCGACTTTTTGGCCACAGTATATATTAAAAATCAAGTAACTTCTGCAACGCCTGAGAAAAACTTATCCTAAAATATACTGCAACCAGATAATCAACAAAGTAAGGTGGGTTGCATATATCCAATGGGTTACGAACATTTTAAACCCAGTTTTCTTCAAATGGTTTAACACTATTCAGTGATTGATGTTTATAGTTCATTAAACACCAAAAGGCAGAAAACAATAAAAGGCGCTAAAAAAAGCAGGAAATAATAATAAAGCGCTTAAAGGCAAGAAATAATTCATTACTATTATGTATTAATATGTTTTCAATTCGTGCCAAGTCAATCATATTAATCCTAGTAAAAGTAACTTCAAAATAATTTTATATTACATTAATTTATTCGACTTTATTTTTCTTTGCATATAATAGTAATGCATTATTTTCTGCTTTTAAGCGCTTTATTATTATTATTATTTGTTTTTAGCGCTTTTATTATTTTATGCCTTTTAGTGCTTTTTAAAAAGGCTTTATATATATATATATATATATATATATATATATATATATATATATATATATATATATATATATATATATATTATCAATACATATCCCATTGATAACTAAAGAAGTAATATTTTCTACAATATACGAAATTCCAGGGAAGTAAAGATATATATACTGAGTTCATTTCAACAAGTCTGTCCAATGATGCCATTATTCTATTTTAAAACACCGTGTTTTATTTCTCTAATTTTGGAAATCATTTTAGTAAATTCTTACAGATGCAAGAACATTTATACAAAGAAAAATGCCCATTCAAGTGTGTCGTTATCTGATAGAGTATTGAATATGGATGTCTGTAATTTCATAGTTTGTATAAATTGATATTTTATTTATATTTATTAAAAGATAACTCATTTCTGGACGGATTATTTTCAGGATATTGCTGACTTTTGACAGGTTCGTTGATTACAGTTTAACGTCCATTCAACACCGACGCTTTTATAAGATGGGGACCCACTGTACTATGTGACCTATCTATTTATATAACAATGTATCATCTTTGGGCAAATATTATATTTAAAAACATAAGTTACAATTTTAAAAGCTAATCATATAATTTTTGGGTTATATCTCATTAACTTTGCTGCATGCTTACTAGCGGTTATAATGAAAAAGCTTGACTATACTGTATACTTCATTATCAATTTCATTGTAATAAGTGGCAGAAAAGACATTGTTCCTTGAAATTTGCGCATGAGGATTTACAGTCACTTGCAGCACTTTGTTCAGCCGAATGATATCTATCAATTGATACATGTCTCATCATTCGACATTTTTTTCTCGTGAAACGCTAATAATATTTGTAAAATTCTATTCCATCTATTTCGTTTCGTTCCCTCCTTTTTCCTCAACCAGGTATCTCTGTTCTAGCTCTGATCGTAAAAAAAAAAGCCCACTCCTACGTCACACATTGGCTAGTTTGTAATGACTGCACACTCAAAGAGTTAACGTGTAGCTAAGCAGGAATAAACAGACATTCTGCAGCCCACTGATTAAGTTATTTTAAACAAAAAAGAATTAGCAAACTCAACCCTTTTACTTTCAAATTTACATTCCTCTCTATCAAGAATGTCTTCTTCACATACAAACAAAATCCAGGAATAATTTCGTAGAATTTTTCCTCGTCAAACACACAGAAGACATTCATTTTCTCATTTCTGCTTTTTCGTAAGAATACTACGCAGTTTTCAAAAGATATGACGTCATTCAATGGTTGATTTTCTTCCTTATCCTGTCAGTACTAAAGAATTGAGAAGACTAAAGCTGTCTCGCCTTTTACTTACTTTTCTCTGAATTCCACTGCATACTTTTTGTCTATTGTTTAACATGTTGGTAAATGTTTTAACATTGAGTTGCGAAGAACGTTTCGCATATGTTCATTGAATAATGGGATATACTGTAGGGATTCAAATGAATCAAATGTTTTTTTTTCGTAATTATTTTAAAGAATCATGCCAATATAGAATATCTTAAGATAAAAATGAGTGTAGTTTGAAAATGACACAGAAAGCTCTAATTACCCGAGTTAATGAGCTCTGAACTCAATCCAGACAGTTGGGAAAATCATGAAAAAAAAAAATGGTGTATGGTTTGAATAGTGGGTGCTTTTGAAGGAACTCACATCAGTAAAAAATAAACTTTTATTACTTCAAAGTACTAACTCTTATATACAAAAAATACTACATTAGGTAAATTTCCTTCCCTTAGCTTGAAGCGATAGTAATTTAAGTTTAAACTACATTTCTGTAAAGTTATGGGACATTAAATCCTTCAGTTTAACGTCCCACGATTATGTTCTTTAGGCTAAGGAAGACGATGATTAAGGCAAGTGAATGATGATGAAAGAACTGGTGGAATAAGACAGTGGGAGAAAACGGGAGTATCCCGAGGAAACCCAGGACAGGGTGTTGTCCATTACAAACTTACTTGGCCCAGGATCAAACTAGGACCCCACGCACCAGACGTAAACGCTCTACCACAGAATCACCGTGCCTCCCAACTTCCATTAAGAAAAGCCACTGATTGTAGGATAAAAAAAAGCATTCTCTAAAAATCACTTTTGTTTAATAAAAAAGTAGGCCTAGTGTATGCTGAAGATAAAATAACTGTTACTGCAAACAATTTTAAAAATACGGAAAATTTCACTTAGATACAATGAAATTATATTTTTATAAACACATACATACAGTATTCGCATTCCAATAAGTTTTCTTTAAGTTATTTATATTGATCCGAGGTTTAGCGATCCGGAAGACTGTAGTTCGGATAACTGGAATTTTACTAAATCAAAACTTTGATATAATATATACCTATTGCTATATTTAAGTTGAATAAATTACGCAATTTTTAGTGAAAATATAATACAGTATGGGGGAAATCCATTAACTTAAAATTCTAGGTGCAATTATGTACACTTCTTGAAGATCTCGTGATAATACTAGTTATTTCCCCCAAGGTTTCGGCTCGTTTGCACATTGCCTGGACGCTAACGCCATCTTTTGGCGTCATATAGGAGGCAGCGTGGCTAGCGACATCTATCAGCATGATTATGAAGTATTAGGATATACTGAGGCGTCGTCTTGCGTTCGTAATAATTTCCTGTTTTGAAGTCTCCATATGAGAGTTACTTACAGACTCAATATGTTTTTGCTTTATAATAAGAATTGTTTCTTAACTGAAAGAAAAATGTAGGAAAATATTTTAGTATGGAATTGGTTTATTTAATATTTCCTAATTAAGATTATAATTTTATGTAAATCTAATATTACTAACTCAAAAAAGAAAGTTTAAACTTTAGTGTCAATCATTGTATAATACAGGTAATGTATACTTTGCACATATTTTAAAAAATTATCGTATTATAAATTTTATAAAAGAATAATATTATGTTCTTTTCTTGTTTAGTTCCGCTATCATCAACGTGATCTCTTAAGTCTTTTTATTTTTTCCTACATCGTGTAGTCGATCACAATGCTAATCATTGATTTTCGGAATTTTTATAGTACTATTTAGCATATCAATTTCTTTAAGTGTTTCCTATATGGCATTATTTATTCATATTATTCCACTTACATTTTTTTGGTAAATTTTAAATTAACCTGTGATATGAATCTTAGAAAGGCTTACTTTAATTATATATATATATATATATATATATATATATATATATATATATATATATATATATATATATATATATATATGTGTGTGTGTGTGTGTGTGAGAGCTTTCAGTAGTCTATTATCGCATGCTACATTAGTTTGAAATATTATTAACATGTTTGTAAATGAAATGAGCAGAGGGAGGAGGAAGTTTACTGACGTTCCATAATAATATAAAAAAATAAATATCTTGAGAAAATACAAATCTAATTAACTAAGCATGCGCATAAATCCGTCTCATCGAAAAGAGAGAGAAATAGGCCTCCATCCACTTCTATAGTACATTGATGACCAGGTTTTATCCATATGCAAGGGAAGAGGAAGAATAAAAATGTGAAAAGGTGTACTGGGATACTATTTGTTAAAGGACACAAAAGTGACACATAATCACAATTTAATTTTTATTTGTTCTGAACGGATGAATCCCCCGCAGTATGCCTAAAAGAAACACTGCTATTGACTTCTAGAGCATTGCTAGAACAAACTTAAAATGAAATAAACTTAATGAATTTTATATGATATTGTACATTATATTTATTTGATTAAATTCAATAGATAATACACTTACATATTTGTAACTTGCGTATTAGGGGATCTATTGAATTAGCTATATTGAGCTGTCACTTTTTGTCTCCATATACAGGGTGGCCCAAAAGTAAGTATACAGACCAATATCAATCAAGTATGAAATTTTAATTTATTAAGATAATGAATTTATTTGCTTTGGTTTGTTCTGAGCTCAAGGTATACGTGAAAAGAGATTAAGAACAAATAAGGAAGAAACTAAATCAATACCTGTATGGATAACAATAGGTAAATGAAATAAAATGTCCTGACCGATCATTACTGGACTTTATACCTACTTTTGGGTCATCCTGTATATACTGAAAATGCACATATAACTAATGGCCTCCGGTTACTACTTGGTACCAAAATGTTCACCAACCTCTTAGGTATTAATCAACAGCAATATAATCTCTCTATGACTTACGGTTCCCGAGATATGGCTCCTTAACACCTCCCGAAATCGGCACTTTTTGGCCAATATCTGGGGAACGGTAAGAGTGACGTGAAAAATTCCATCACTTCTTGCAGATAGTTTTTGATGCTCTATTAAATGGAGGGCTCACAATTGAAAAGTTCGTAAATACAATGAAATTATATACAATGAGATACACACATACTCACATAAACATAGAGAATTCAGTAACGAAACTTTTAAAGTTCGTTCATAATATGTGATTCATAATTGTACTATTCAATCACGTTCCAAAATATTAGAGGATTTTATTAAATACTGGGAGTAAGGAGGAGATATATTGAGTTTAACAAAATTAATGGGGAAGGTAACCCAACTTTCCACAAAATATTAATTTAGTTTTGAAATAAGTCAGGTTACAGCTTTAAGTGATTTACCTGATATCGTAATTTGCTATGCTTAATTCAATAACATCATTTATTTTTTGTAGAATAATTCTGCAAGCAACACCGTATGTAGAAGTCAGTATGCGTAAACTAATAGTTTCAACATTAACTATGTCGAAACTTTTGGTAGTTATTATTATTAATAACAGTATAGTTTCTTTGTCTAATTAGAAAGTCAATGAACATAGATTATTATAATTACTACTGAAGATGAATGGAGAAAATTAAACCATTAAACTCTTGTATGTTTCAGTTAGGATATGTTTTTTTTAAAAAATACATATTTAATATATGTGTGTGGTCACCTGTAACGGGAATTCTAGCAGCAAGCATAACGCAGCGAGGCAAATGGCTTTGGTTAATGAGTAATAACGTATGTTTATGCTTGTGTTTGCGTTAATTTCATGTTTCTTGTTCAGTGGTTCTATTATAATATCATTCTGTACCTGTTAGCAATTATTACGAAAATATAATTACGTTAAATACACACACACACACACACAACGTATCATTTCGCATAAAGAGAACACTTAGAACAAGAAGAGACAGGAGAAACTCGTTTGACTGTGTGTTGTAAATTTAAGAGACGGAAGAGAATATATATGATATAGAAACAAAACATTATAAATAAAACATTTGAAAGTCTCATCATTGTGTAGTAAACACGTGAATGAATGATTGAATAAGGAAAGAGTGTGTGAGTGCCATTTGATAAAAATCAAGCGGAAAAGAAAATCAACTTGAAGAAATCAGTTAAAAAAGAAAATTATAATAATTTTGTAAACAATGAAGATCTCACGTCATTGTTTACTAATCACACAATAGGTTTCTCAAGTGATACAATTTTATAATGTTTCAAAGCAGAACATACGTTTAGTTGTAAACATACTTCCATTTTGTTTCAACCAAATATTCCAGACATACGGTAGCTGCTGCGTTTGTCTTATAATTAAGTTATGCCAAAATGAAGCATAATATTAAATATCTACTATAATTGTATCTTGCAAAGTTCGATTTTGCAGGACATAAAATCTTTAAATTTTCCATCAATAAAGATAAAAGGTAGTTCTTCACAGCTAAAATGAATGATTTACATTTTAAAGATTCAATGATCAAACCGGCGAAATTAAAATACCGCTAATTTTACAGTAATTATGTGATATCTTCAAATAGATAAAAGATAATTGAAATATGGAACAAGAGCGCCCTAGACAATATTATTTTGCGTGAGGTACCGTTATCACAAGGCACCTATATGTTTTCAGCTGTTTAAAAACGCGAAAATAAATGCCGAATTTCAAAATGGCTCGAAATCGAAAGCAGATAAGTGAGTCGTGATAACGGTTTCTCATGTAAAATGATATTGTCTAGGGCGCTGTTGTTCTACATTTCGATTATCTTTTATCTATTTGAAGATATCACATAATTACTGTAAAATTAGCGGTATTTTAATTTCGCCGGGATGAAAACTCTTAACCACTTCTACTTTTTAACATGGTTTTCACACACAAAAGAGCAACAGCATTTGACCCATTTCTAATTATTATTACTTCATTGATTGGCATTTTACTTTTTTTTTTAACATACTTGTATATGAAACGGAGACGCATTGTTTAAAGTTGGACCATTACACTCGGGCTTACATTCTAAGTAAACATCTCCCATTGGAGACCGAACCCGAGATCAGGAGCGGAACCGATTTATCCATAAAGAGGAACTATAATAATAATAATAATAATAATAATAATTATTATTATTATTATTATTATTATTATCATTATTATTATTATTATTATTATTATTATTATTATTATTATTATTATTATTATTATTATTATTATTATTGTTGTTGTTGTTGTTGTACACTAGCGAGACAAAATTTTATAACAGAAAATTTTAAACTTGCTGGCTGACTAAAAGTTACACACTATTTCAATTAGTTTGCGTTCCCTGTTACTCCATGTGAGTCAAATTTCGCAATTAATTTATCACCGACTTCCGACTCGCTTTTCATTAAGTTTTGTGATCATTATACTCCGATAACAAGATAATGTTCCGGCCAACAAATGTTTTTTTTTTTCTGTCCCTGTATTTTTATAGTTGGATCAGACTTTAATAAGACGTTCATAAGTGACACGTCTGGTTGTTTAATAGCACTGGACCAAAAATACTATTTTGCAAAGCCCTTTTGTTTGTTTTTCATTAAAAAATGAGAAAATGAACTGGATGAGTTGAATTAGACAATATCAGTTAGTAAATGAATATTTGTTTGGAATTAACTCATGTTAATATATATATATATATATATATATATATATATATATATATATATATATATATATATATATATATATATATATATATATATATATATATATATATATATATAAAAATGAAAATTCACTTTGTGGATTGCACAATTATAATACTCCGCTTCCTGACGATATTACGAAATGAGTACTTAACAGAAAGTTCCACATGGACACATTCAAATCAGAACCAACTACCAGCAAATCAAATCAAAACTTTTCATTAATTGACTTGACTTTACGTAGCACAGGAGGGGAAATGAAATTATGACAAAAGCACAATAACTTAGTTTCTCAAAAGAGTTTGTCTCAAGTTATTATTTATTATAAACTGAATACTACCTTTTGATTTGCCATTTCAGTTAAAATCAAGGGAAAATATTTATTTTGCAATGCTATGAAATAACTATATGGATGTGTCATTTGTTAACTCCGCATCCCAGAGCTTGAAGTTACAGAGCAGAGGTTGAGTTTGTGTTTAACGTCCCGTTCGGCAGCGAGGCTATATGAGATGTGGACCTACTGATTAACGTGGAATCCAAACCACAAGAGCTCCCACCGGGAACCGAACCCGGTTCTCCCACGCCATAGGCGCGTACGCTAACCGCTTAGCCACGAAGGGGCTCTTGATGTTACAGAACACAAAAGGAAGGACTATTAAAATCCCGTTTTTTCGCTAATTATCTAATTTCCGTAAAGTAAGCTGAGGTCTTGCATTCCGATAGCCCATTGAGGGATTAATTTCCATATACTATAATTGTATGTCGAAACTCACATGCTCTCTTTGTCTCAGATTTACAGCCAGGCTCCGGTAATATGGTGTCCAGTTTATAGTGGATTGTTATGAATTATTGAGAACCAAAAACAAAACTCTCCCCGATGGGCTAGTGGTTAGCGCGTGTGCCTTTGATGTATGTGGTCCCGGCTTCGAACCTTGATGGCAGAGCACCATAAATTTAATTTCACAATCATTCAGTTTCATTAATTATCCAAGCCTAAAAGGGATAAACGAGGTACGTTAAACTAAAAAATCTCAAATTTTAAAAAGACATTAAAAGGAAAAGTAAAGTTTTCGAGAAGATATTTATCCTAACTACGACTCTACAAGTACAGTAAAACCTGTCAACTTGGCCACCTCTCTAAGTTGTCCACTTGTTCATCTTGGCCTGGTTCGTCTTGAACCTGCATTTTCCCATAAGACATTCATTACTTATTACTACAGCCCGGATTTATATGAAAAATGCATGTTCATAGTAACACGCAGGAACACATGGAAAATGTTTTCTTCTTTCCGACGGACTTGCAAGGATTCGTTTGAGACGCATGCGTTGGTGCATATAAGTGCATACTTTGAGTGAATTTCGATGTGCATGCATATTTCGTAAACTTTGCAGGATATTGCATATTTCCGAATTTTATTTCTGCATACTAGCATATTTGAAAGTGTATCACAAGAAAGTAGGTTATAAATTTATTTAAAGTGAACTGATTCACTTTGTAAACGCAGATGTAGAATAAAATGTTGTAT
>NW_027657968.1:0-7500 GCF_964235325.1 Thermobia domestica
CAGCATTATGAATGAAAAGTCGGCAACTATGAGCATTGTGTAAGAGAGTGTGAGCATTTTGAAACTACGTGTGAACATTCTGAAGGCAACTGTGAGTATTTTTAGGATGAGCACGAATCAGTATGTGGCCAACTAGAGCCCTTTGTGCGCAATTATGAACGAAATGTCGGCAACTATGAGCGTTTTGACGGCAACTGTGAGGCATTGGTCGGCAATTATGAACACATAGTCGGCAACTATGAGCGTTTTGACGGCAACTGTAAGGCCTTGGTCGGCAATTATGAACGAATGGTCGGCAACTATGAGCACATTTTTTTTTTCTAATGTGAGGATTATCACGGCTTGTCTGAAGAATCTGGCCGCAACTGTGAGACTTTTCACAGCAACCGTGAACCATTTAACTTGCACTATCAGCATTATGAATGAAAAGTCGGCAACTATGAGCATTGTGTAAGAGAGTGTGAGCATTTTGAAACTACGTCTGAACATTCTGAAGGCAACTGTGAGTATTTTGAAGATGAGCACGAACCAGTATGTGGGCAACTATGAGCCCTTTGTCCGCAATTATGAACGAAAAGTCGGCAACTATGAGCGTTTTGACGGCAACTGTGAGGCATTGGTCGGCAATTATGAACGAATAGTCGGCAACTATGAACGTTCGGACGGCAACTGTGAGGCCTTGGTCGGCAATTGTGAACGAAAAGTCGGCAACTATGAGCGTTTTGACGGCAACTGTGAGGCCTTGGTCGGCAATTATGAGCAAATAGTCGGCAACTATGAGCACATTTTTTTTTTTTTTTTTGAATGTGAGCATTCTGACGGCTTGTGTCAAGAATCTGACCGCAACTATGAGACTTTTGACAGCAACCATCAACCATGTAACTTACACTATCAGCATTATGAATAAAAAGTCGGCAACTATGACCATCGTGGAAGCGAGTGTGAGCATTTTGAAAGTACGTGTGAACATTGTGAAGGCAACTGTGAGTATTTTGAAGATAAGCACGAAACATTATGTAGGCAACTATGAGCCCTTTGTCCGCAATTATGAACGAAAAGTCGGCAAATATGAACGTTTTGTCGGCAACTGTGAGGCATTGGTCGGCAATTATGAACGAATAGTCGGCAACTATGAGCACATTTTTTTTTAACGTGAGCATTCTGACGGTTTGTGCGAATAATCTGACCGCAACTGTGAGACTTTTCACAGCAACCATGAACCATTTAACTTACAGTATCAGCAATATGTTAGATATTATGAATGAAAAGTCGGCAACTATGAGCATCATGAAAGCGAGTGTGAGCATTTTGAAATTACGTTTGAACATTCTGAAGGCAACTGTGAGTATTTTGAAGATGAGCACGAACCATTATGTAGGCAACTATGAGCCCTTTGTACGCAATTATGAACGAAAAGTCGGCAACTATGAGCGTTTTGACGGCAACTGTGAGTTCTTGGTCGGCAATTATGAACAAATAGTCGGCAACTATGAGCACTTTTTTTTTTAAATGTGAGAATTCTCTCGTTTTGCGTGAGCATTGTAACAGAAACTGTGAGGCTTCTAACACCAACCATGAACCATTTAAGTTACACTATCAGCAGTGTGTTAGATATTATGAATGAAAAGTCGGCAACTATGAGCATCGTGGAAGCGAGTGTGAGCATTTTGAAAGTACGCGTGAACATTCTGAAGGCAGCTGTGTGTATTCTGAGGATGAGCACGAAACATTATGTAGGAAACTATGAGCCCTTTGTCCGCAATTATGAACGAAAAGTCGGAAACTATGAACGTTTTGACGGCAACTGTGAGGCCTTGGTAGGCAATTATGAACGAATAGTCGGCAACTATGAGCACATTTTTTAAAATTTGAGAATTCTGACGGTTTGCGTAAGCATTCTGACGGAAACTGTGAGGCTTTTGACAGCAACCATGAACCATTTAAGTTACACCATCAGCAGTATGTTAGATATTTTTAAATGAAAAGTCGGCAACTATGAACGTTTTGACGGCAA
The DNA here is from genome assembly GCF_964235325.1 of Thermobia domestica. Classification (NCBI taxonomy): domain Eukaryota; kingdom Metazoa; phylum Arthropoda; class Insecta; order Zygentoma; family Lepismatidae; genus Thermobia; species Thermobia domestica. The sequence continues at coordinate 2,015 of NW_027657968.1, forward strand.
CTGTGAGGCCTTGGTCGGCAATTATGAACGAATAGTCGGCAACTATGAGCACTTTTTTTTAAAATGTGAGAAATCTGACGGTTTGCGTAAGCATTCTGACGGAAACTGTGAGGCTTTTCACAGCAACCATGAAACATTTAAGTTACACCATCAGCAGTATGTTAGATATTTTAAATGAAAAGTCGGCAACTATGAGCGTTTTGACGACAACTGTGAGGCATTGGTCGGCAATTATGAACGGATAGTCGGCAACTATGAGCGTTTTGACGGCAACTGTGAGGCATTGGTCGGCAATTATGAACGGATAGTCGGCAACTATGAGCGTTTTGACGGCAGCTGTGAGGTCTTGGTCGGCAATTATGAACGAATAGTCGGCAACTATGAGCGTTTTGACGGCAACTGTGAGGCCTTGGTCGGCAATTATGAACAAATGGTCGGCAACTATGAGCGTTTTGACGGCAACTGTGAGGCCTTGGTCGGCAACTATGAGCACTTTTTTTTTAAATGTGAGCATTCTGACGGTTTGTGTGAAAAATCTGACCGCTACTGTGAGACTTTTGACAGCAACCATGAACCATTTAATTTACACTATCAGCATTATGAATAAAAAGTCTGCAACTATGACCATCGTGTAAGCGAGTGTGAGCATCTTGAAACTACGTGGGAACATTCTGAAGGCAACTGTGAGTATTTTGAAGTTGAGCACGAATTATTATGTAGGCAACTATGAGCCCTTTGTACGCAATTATGAACGAAAAGTCGGCAACTATGAGCGTTTTGACGGCAACTGTGAGGCATTGGTCGGCAATTATGAGCGAGTAGTCGGCAACTATGAGCGTTTTGACGGCAACTGTGAGGCCTTGGTCGGCAATTATGAACGAAAAGTCGGCAACTATGAGCGTTTTGACGGCAATTGTGAGGCCTTGGTCAGCAATTATGAACGAATGGTCGGCAACTATGAGCACTTTTTTTCTTAATGTGAGCATTCTGACAGCTTGTGCAAATAATGTGACGGGAACTGTGAGCCTTTTGATAGCAACCATGAACCATTTAACTTACACTATCAGGAGTATGTTAGATATTATGAATGAAAAGGCGGCAACTATGAGCATCGTGGAAGCGAATGTGAGCATTTTGAAACTACGTGTGAACATTCTGAAGGCAACTATGAGTATTTTGAAGATGAGCTGGAACCATTAAGTATTCAACTATGAGCCCTTTGTACGCAATTATGAACGAAAAGTCGGCAACTATGAGCGTTTTGATGGCAACTGTGAGGCCTTGGTCGGCAATTATGAACGAATAGTCGGCAACTATGAACGTTTTGACGGCAACTGTGAGGCCTTCGTCGGCAATTATGAACGAAAAGTCGGCAACTATGAGCGTTTTGACGGCAACTGTGAGGCCTTGGTCGGCAACTATGAGCACTTTTTTTTTAAAATTTGAGCATTATGACGGCTTGTGTGAAAAATCTGACCGCAACTGTGAGACTTTTGAGAGCAACCATGAACCATTTAACTTACATTATCAGTATTATGAATTAAAAGTCGGCAACTATGAGCATCGTGTAAGCGAGTGTGAGCATTTTGAAAGTACGTGTGAACATTCTGAAGGCAAGTGTGATTATTTTGAAGATGAGCACGAACGAGTATGTGATTAACTATGAGCCCATTGTCCGCAATTATCAACGAAATGTCGGCAACTATGAGCGTTTTGACGGCAACTGTGAGGCCTATGTCCGCAATTATGAACAAATATTCGGCAACTATGAGCGCTTTGACGGCAAGTGTGAGCATTGTGACGCCTTTTGTGACGATTCTGACGGCAACTGTGAGCCATTAGTCGGGAACTATAAACTTTTATGTCGGGGACTATGAATGAAAAGTCGGCAACTATGAGCGTTTTGTCGGCAACTGTGAGGCATTGGTCGGCAATTATGAGCGAGTAGTCGGCAACTATGAGCGTTTTGACGGCAACTGTGAGTCCTTGGTCGGCAATTATGAACGAATAGTCGGCAACTATGAACGTTTTGGCGGCAACTGTGAGGCCTTGGTCGGCAATTATGAACGAATGGTCGGCAACTATGAGCACTTTTTTTTCTTAATGTGAGCATTCTGACGGCTTGCGCAAATAATGTGACGGCAACTGTGAGCCTTTTGATAGCAAACATGAACCATTTAACTTACACTATCAGGAGTATGTTAGATATTATGAATGAAAAGTCGGCAACTATGAGCATCGTGGAAGCGAATGTGAGCATTTTGAAACTACGTGTGAACATTCTGAAGGCAACTATGAGTATTTTGAAGATGAGCTGGAACCATTAAGTAGGCAACTATGAGCCCTTTGTACGCAATTATGAACGAAAAGTCGGCAACTATGAGCGTTTTGACGGCAACTGTGAGGCATTGGTCGGCAATTATGAACGAATAGTCGGCAACTATGAACGTTCGGACGGCAACTGTGAGGCCTTGGTCGGCAATTGTGAACGAAAAGTCGGCAACTATGAGCGTTTTGACGGCAACTGTGAGGCCTTGGTCGGCAACTATGAGCACTTTTTTTTTAATGTGAGCATTATGACGGCTTTTGTGAAAAATCTGACCGCAACTGTGAGACTTTTGAGAGCAACCATGAACCATTTAACTTACATTATCAGCATTATGAATTAAAAGTCGGCAACTATGAGCATCGTGTAAGCGAGTGTGAGCATTTTGAAAGTACGTGTGAACAGTCTGAAGGCAACTGTGTTTATTTTGAAGATGAGCACGAACCAGTATGTGAATAACTATGAGCCCATTGTCCGCAATTATCAACGAAAAGTCGGCAACTATGAGCGTTTTGACGGCAACTGTGAGGCCTATGTCCGCAATTATGAACAAATAGTCGGCAACTATGAGCGCTTTGACGGCAAGTGTGAGCATTGTGACGCCTTTTGTGACGATTCTGACGGCAACTGTGAGCCATTAGTCGGGACCTATAAACTTTTATGTCGGGGACTATGAATGAAAAGTCGGCAACTATGAGCACCCTGACGGCAAGTGTGAGCAATTTGACGTCTACTGTGAGGATTCTGACGGCAACTGTGAGCTATTTGAGTGGAACTATTAAGCATTGTGTGTGCAACTTTGAACGCTCTGAGGGGTTTCCTGAACATGTTGACAGCATGTATGAACCACATTTCGGGAACAGTGGGCAATCTGACGGGAACTGTGAACATTGTTGTTGGCGACTCTTTTCACCCAGCATAACGTTAGAATATGACGGCAACCGTGGCTTCGTTTGCCGTCATTTTTGACATTCTCTGATTTTTCGTGACTGGTGTGCAATCGAGAGGAATCGCTACATTATAGGGATTAGGGTACAGAAGAAGCCCCGTTTACACTTTGTTAAGTCCTGGCTTGAAATTGTTCTATGAGGTTGTAATTAACATGAGTTTGACCTAATTCATGTTTTTGGATTGTTCTTTGCATTAATTTTGGAACCCGAGCGCGAAAAGCAGCCCTTTTCGCAGAGAACTTTTTACCCAGCATAACCTTTGAGTATGGCGGCAACTGTGGCTTCGTTTGCCGTCATTTTTGAGATTCCGTGATTTTCGTGACTGGTGTCCGATCGAGAGGAATCTCATCACTATAGGAGGTATGGTAGTGGGCAATCCTGCTATATACTTAGGTTAGGTTAGGCTGGCTTATACTTTCAATTTGTTCCCAGAAGTTAGGAGAGTGTAAAAGATGTTAAGTTTTGAGTGTGTATTCTGTAACGGTTTATATATATACTGGATGTCAAATCACGTTTTCCCACCCTTGCGTGGGATGTATACGGCAATCGTGGCTGCATTCGCCGTCATGGTCAAAACGAGGCTGCGCAACGCCGGCAATTTCAAGACAGGTGTAGTATCGAGAGGAATCTCTACACTATAGGAGGTAGGGCAGTGAACAAGCCTTCTATATAAACATTCCCTTTAAATTGTTCACGGAGGTTGGAGAGACCGCTAATGGTATTGCTTTCTAAATGAGGCTTACTTTTTTCTCTCCGCGGCCTAGTCTGTCGAGAAATCTTGACTTCTGGCCACAGACAGAAAGCTAGTCTTCGCAGGAGGCGGAAATGGCTAAATTGGGAAAGGAAGCCACAGGCTGGTTGGTTTCTTTATGGGAGTCTAAACGCACTATCGCTGTTGATGTTGGTTAATTTTGAAGGCGGACTAATATCGGCGGATGGTAGTGTAGGCTCAAAAGGAATTTTATCAGCCGCAGGCAAGAACCCTGGGATGCTATTCACGGGCGTCCTAGCCGGTCAAGGTGTAGAGGAGGTTGCAAACCCTGTTGCTGCCTGGGAGGAATGCTTCATAGAAATGTGCGTCCATGGGCGGACCTATGAAAGGGCATGCAGTGCGGGTTGCCAGCACGCTAATGTTGTCCAAAGACTTCCTCGTATTTTGACAAAGAATGTCAGAAACCTTGGTCGGACGGCTGTTTCTAAGAGGGCACGTGGCGATGGGGAATGTGTGAGGTAGGCTCTCATACGGAAGTACCTGTCGTTTACGGGAAGGAGACAATCCTTCTTAACCCGAGGCCTAGCCTGTCGATCACGCCTTCGGGCAATTGACTTCTGGCCGATGCCGCTTTGTGCGGTTGCTGAATGCGAAGAATACTTGAACGGAAGCTACTGTCACACCCAGAGGACACGAGTAAGACTTATATCACTGGAGCAGGAGCCTAAATTTGCTTTTGTGGGTAGCCATACGGCCAGTTCTAACGTGTGCGAGGCCCCACGAGAGTAGGCTTATTCTGGTGGATGAGAAGTCTTTTAATATTTGCTGTGTCGGGTGAACGGAAGCCACAGTCATCCGTAGGACACGAGTAGACTTATTTCACTGGAGCAGGAGTCTAAATGTGCTTTTGTGGGCAACCTTACGGCCAGTTCTAACGGGAGCCAGGCCCCACAAGAGTAGGCTTATTCCGGTGGAGAAGGAGTCTTTAAAATTTGCTGTGTCGGGTGAACGGCTATATTTGAACGGAAGCCACAGTCATCCGTAGGACACGAGTAGACTTATTTCACTGGAGCAGGAGTCTAAATGTGCTTTTGTGGGCAACCTTACGGCCAGTTCTAACGGGAGCCAGGCCCACAAGAGTAGGCTTATTCCGGTGGAGAAGGCGTCTTTAAAATTTGCTGTGTCGGGTGAACGGCTATATTTGAACGGAAGCCACAGTCATCCGTAGGACACGAGTAGACTTATTTCACTGGAGCAGGAGTCTAAATGTGCTTTTGTGGGCAACCTTACGGCCAGTTCTAACGGGAGCCAGGCCCCACAAGAGTAGGCTTATTCCGGTGGAGAAGGAGTCTTTAAAATTTGCTGTGTCGGGTGAACGGCTATATTTGAACGGAAGCCACAGTCATCCGTAGGACACAAGTAGACTTATTTCACTGGAGCAGGAGTCTAAATGTGCTTTTGTGGGCAACCTTACGGCCAGTTCTAACGGGAGCCAGGC
>NW_027657969.1:0-16054 GCF_964235325.1 Thermobia domestica
ATGAGACATATTATGGGATACAATCTGTTATATTCTGCAAAAAACAGTTAGAAAGTACCAAATATGATATATACAAGGTAACTTCCCGTCTACGGTAGAGGACTCTGCTTGCACTCACATCATAAAGGGGGCAATGCTCTTCAATTTGAGCTTTATTTCGTTAAAATATGTGCAGAAGTTTCGGAGATATAGCCTTTAGTATATAGTGGTTAGGTGCAATGCACAACAATATAATATATATAAAAATGACATATGTTATATTGTTGAGATGTTACCTAACAACATATTTATACCAAATAGTACAGTTTTGAAGAAAATTGAAGAAAATAGTGTTTGAAGACATACTTTTTCGACTTAAGATGAGTGTCACATGGTCTCATCAATCCTGCAAGGGTTAAATTGCTTCAAGTATAACAACAGGTACTAACTTCATTTTTTACATTTTTTCTTGTAATCTATAGATTTTCTTTCCCCTTTATCATGTGTGCAACACTTAGGTAGTATATTTGGTAGTTGTGTAGAAAAAATATACAGGGTGATGCAAAATTTCAACCCTTAATAGTATAAAATTATTGTTTGTTCATCAAGAAATAAAGAAAATGCACCATATAACGAGTGCGCTGTATGTAGTTCTGAATGGTACATGTTCTTACTCCTCGGTTGTCATTCGTCAGCCATATTGTTATGAGGCAATGAGACATATTATGGGATAAAATCTGTTATATTCTGCAAAAAACAGTTAGAAAGTACCAAATATGATATATACAAGGTAACTTCCCGTCTACGGTAGAGGACTCTGCTTGCACTCACATCATAAAGGGGGCAATGCTCTTCAATTTGAGCTTTATTTCGTTAAAATATGTGCAGAAGTTTCGGAGATATAGCCTTTAGTATATAGTGGTTAGGTGCAATGCACAACAATATAATATATATAAAAATGACATATGTTATATTGTTGAGATGTTACCTAACAACATATTTATACCAAATAGTACAGTTTTGAAGAAAATTGAAGAAAATAGTGTTTGAAGACATACTTTTTCGACTTAAGATGAGTGTCACATGGTCTCATCAATCCTGCAAGGGTTAAATTGCTTCAAGTATAACAACAGGTACTAACTTCATTTTTTACATTTTTTCTTGTAATCTCTAGATTTTCTTTCCCCTTTATCATGTGTGCAACACTTAGGTAGTATATTTGGTAGTTGTGTAGAAAAAATATACAGGGTGATGCAAAATTTCAACCCTTAATAGTATAAAATTATTGTTTGTTCATCAAGAAATAAAGAAAATGCACCATATACCGAGTGCGCTGTATGTAGTTCTGAATGGTACATGTTCTTACTCCTCGGTTGTCATTCGTCAGCCATATTGTTATGAGGCAATGAGACATATTATGGGATAAAATCTGTTATATTCTGCAAAAAACAGTTAGAAAGTACCAAATATGATATATACAAGGTAACTTCCCGTCTACGGTAGAGGACTCTGCTTGCACTCACATCATAAAGGGGGCAATGCTCTTCAATTTGAGCTTTATTTCGTTAAAATATGTGCAGAAGTTTCGGAGATATAGCCTTTAGTATATAGTGGTTAGGTGCAATGCACAACAATATAATATATATAAAAATGACATATGTTATATTGTTGAGATGTTACCTAACAACATATTTATACCAAATAGTACAGTTTTGAAGAAAATTGAAGAAAATAGTGTTTGAAGACATACTTTTTCGACTTAAGATGAGTGTCACATGGTCTCATCAATCCTGCAAGGGTTAAATTGCTTCAAGTATAACAACAGGTACTAACTTCATTTTTTACATTTTTTCTTGTAATCTATAGATTTTCTTTCCCCTTTATCATGTGTGCAACACTTAGGTAGTATATTTGGTAGTTGTGTAGAAAAAATATACAGGGTGATGCAAAATTTCAACCCTTAATAGTATAAAATTATTGTTTGTTCATCAAGAAATAAAGAAAATGCACCATATACCGATTGCGCTGTATGTAGTTCTGAATGGTACATGTTCTTACTCCTCGGTTGTCATTCGTCAGTCATATTGTTATGAGGCAATGAGACATATTATGGGATAAAATCTGTTATATTCTGCAAAAAACAGTTAGAAAGTACCAAATATGATATATACAAGGTAACTTCCCGTCTACGGTAGAGGACTCTGCTTGCACTCACATCATAAAGGGGGCAATGCTCTTCAATTTGAGCTTTATTTCGTTAAAATATGTGCAGAAGTTTCGGAGATATAGCCTTTAGTATATAGTGGTTAGGTGCAATGCACAACAATATAATATATATAAAAATGACATATGTTATATTGTTGAGATGTTACCTAACAACATATTTATACCAAATAGTACAGTTTTGAAGAAAATTGAAGAAAATAGTGTTTGAAGACATACTTTTTCGACTTAAGATGAGTGTCACATGGTCTCATCAATCCTGCAAGGGTTAAATTGCTTCAAGTATAACAACAGGTACTAACTTCATTTTTTACATTTTTTCTTGTAATCTATAGATTTTCTTTCCCCTTTATCATGTGTGCAACACTTAGGTAGTATATTTGGTAGTTGTGTAGAAAAAATATACAGGGTGATGCAAAATTTCAACCCTTAATAGTATAAAATTATTGTTTGTTCATCAAGAAATAAAGAAAATGCACCATATAACGAGTGCGCTGTATGTAGTTCTGAATGGTACATGTTCTTACTCCTCGGTTGTCATTCGTCAGTCATATTGTTATGAGGCAATGAGACATATTATGGGATAAAATCTGTTATATTCTGCAAAAAACAGTTAGAAAGTACCAAATATGATATATACAAGGTAACTTCCCGTCTACGGTAGAGGACTCTGCTTGCACTCACATCATAAAGGGGGCAATGCTCTTCAGTTTGAGCTTTATTTCGTTAAAATATGTGCAGAAGTTTCGGAGATATAGCCTTTAGTATATAGTGGTTAGGTGCAATGCACAACAATATAATATATATAAAAATGACATATGTTATATTGTTGAGATGTTACCTAACAACATATTTATACCAAATAGTACAGTTTTGAAGAAAATTGAAGAAAATAGTGTTTGAAGACATACTTTTTCGACTTAAGATGAGTGTCACGTGGTCTCATCAACCTGCAAGGGTTAAATTGCTTCAAGTATAACAACAGGTACTAACTTCATTTTTTACATTTTTTCTTGTAATCTATAGATTTTCTTTCCCCTTTATCATGTGTGCAACACTTAGGTAGTATATTTGGTAGTTGTGTAGAAAAAATATACAGGGTGATGCAAAATTTCAACCCTTAATAGTATAAAATTATTGTTTGTTCATCAAGAAATAAAGAAAATGCACCATATACCGAGTGCGCTGTATGTAGTTCTGAATGGTACATGTTTTTACTCCTCGGTTGTCATTCGTCAGCCATATTGTTATGAGGCAATGAGACATATTATGGGATAAAATCTGTTATATTCTGCAAAAAACAGTTAGAAAGTACCAAATATGATATATACAAGGTAACTTCCCGTCTACGTTAGAGGACTCTGCTTGCACTCACATCATAAAGGGGGCAATGCTCTTCAATTTGAGCTTTATTTCGTTAAAATATGTGCAGAAGTTTCGGAGATATAGCCTTTAGTATATAGTGGTTAGGTGCAATGCACAACAATATAATATATATAAAAATGACATATGTTATATTGTTGAGATGTTACCTAACAACATATTTATACCAAATAGTACAGTTTTGAAGAAAATTGAAGAAAATAGTGTTTGAAGACATACTTTTTCGACTTAAGATGAGTGTCACATGGTCTCATCAATCCTGCAAGGGTTAAATTGCTTCAAGTATAACAACAGGTACTAACTTCATTTTTTACATTTTTCCTTGTAATCTATAGATTTTCTTTCCCCTTTATCATGTGTGCAACACTTAGGTAGTATATTTGGTAGTTGTGTAGAAAAAATATACAGGGTGATGCAAAATTTCAACCCTTAATAGTATAAAATTATTGTTTGTTCATCAAGAAATAAAGAAAATGCACCATATACCGAGTGCGCTGTATGTAGTTCTGAATGGTACATGTTCTTACTCCTCGGTTGTCATTCGTCAGCCATATTGTTATGAGGCAATGAGACATATTATGGGATAAAATCTGTTATATTCTGCAAAAAACAGTTAGAAAGTACCAAATATGATATATACAAGGTAACTTCCCGTCTACGGTAGAGGACTCTGCTTGCAGTCACATCATAAAGGGGGCAATGCTCTTCAATTTGAGCTTTATTTCGTTAAAATATGTGCAGAAGTTTCGGAGATATAGCCTTTAGTATATAGTGGTTAGTTGCAATGCACAACAATATAATATATATAAAAATGACATATTTTATATTGTTGAGATGTTACCTAACAACATATTTATACCTTATAGTACAGTTTTGAAGAAAATTGAAGAAAATAGTGTTTGAAGACATACTTTTTCGACTTAAGATGAGTGTCACGTGGTCTCATCAATCCTGCAAGGGTTAAATTGCTTCAAGTATAACAACAGGTACTAACTTCATTTTTTACATTTTTTCTTGTAATCTATAGATTTTCTTTCCCCTTTATCATGTGTGCAACACTTAGGTAGTATATTTGGTAGTTGTGTAGAAAAAATATACAGGGTGATGCAAAATTTCAACCCTTAATAGTATAAAATTATTGTTTGTTCATCAAGAAATAAAGAAAATGCACCATATAACGAGTGCGCTGTATGTAGTTCTGAATGGTACATGTTCTTACTCCTCGGTTGTCATTCGTCAGTCATATTGTTATGAGGCAATGAGACATATTATGGGATAAAATCTGTTATATTCTGCAAAAAACAGTTAGAAAGTACCAAATATGATATATACAAGGTAACTTCCCGTCTACGGTAGAGGACTCTGCTTGCACTCACATCATAAAGGGGGCAATGCTCTTCAATTTGAGCTTTATTTCGTTAAAATATGTGCAGAAGTTTCGGAGATATAGCCTTTAGTATATAGTGGTTAGGTGCAATGCACAACAATATAATATATATAAAAATGACATATGTTATATTGTTGAGATGTTACCTAACAACATATTTATACCAAATAGTACAGTTTTGAAGAAAATTGAAGAAAATAGTGTTTGAAGACATACTTTTTCGACTTAAGATGAGTGTCACATGGTCTCATCAATCCTGCAAGGGTTAAATTGCTTCAAGTATAACAACAGGTACTAACTTCATTTTTTACATTTTTTCTTGTAATCTATAGATTTTCTTTCCCCTTTATCATGTGTGCAACACTTAGGTAGTATATTTGGTAGTTGTGTAGAAAAAATATACAGGGTGATGCAAAATTTCAACCCTTAATAGTATAAAATTATTGTTTGTTCATCAAGAAATAAAGAAAATGCACCATATAACGAGTGCGCTGTATGTAGTTCTGAATGGTACATGTTCTTACTCCTCGGTTGTCATTCGTCAGTCATATTGTTATGAGGCAATGAGACATATTATGGGATAAAATCTGTTATATTCTGCAAAAAACAGTTAGAAAGTACCAAATATGATATATACAAGGTAACTTCCCGTCTACGGTAGAGGACTCTGCTTGCACTCACATCATAAAGGGGGCAATGCTCTTCAGTTTGAGCTTTATTTCGTTAAAATATGTGCAGAAGTTTCGGAGATATAGCCTTTAGTATATAGTGGTTAGGTGCAATGCACAACAATATAATATATATAAAAATGACATATGTTATATTGTTGAGATGTTACCTAACAACATATTTATACCAAATAGTACAGTTTTGAAGAAAATTGAAGAAAATAGTGTTTGAAGACATACTTTTTCGACTTAAGATGAGTGTCACGTGGTCTCATCAACCTGCAAGGGTTAAATTGCTTCAAGTATAACAACAGGTACTAACTTCATTTTTTACATTTTTTCTTGTAATCTATAGATTTTCTTTCCCCTTTATCATGTGTGCAACACTTAGGTAGTATATTTGGTAGTTGTGTAGAAAAAATATACAGGGTGATGCAAAATTTCAACCCTTAATAGTATAAAATTATTGTTTGTTCATCAAGAAATAAAGAAAATGCACCATATACCGAGTGCGCTGTATGTAGTTCTGAATGGTACATGTTCTTACTCCTCGGTTGTCATTCGTCAGCCATATTGTTATGAGGCAATGAGACATATTATGGGATAAAATCTGTTATATTCTGCAAAAAACAGTTAGAAAGTACCAAATATGATATATACAAGGTAACTTCCCGTCTACGGTAGAGGACTCTGCTTGCAGTCACATCATAAAGGGGGCAATGCTCTTCAATTTGAGCTTTATTTCGTTAAAATATGTGCAGAAGTTTCGGAGATATAGCCTTTAGTATATAGTGGTTAGTTGCAATGCACAACAATATAATATATATAAAAATGACATATTTTATATTGTTGAGATGTTACCTAACAACATATTTATACCTTATAGTACAGTTTTGAAGAAAATTGAAGAAAATAGTGTTTGAAGACATACTTTTTCGACTTAAGATGAGTGTCACGTGGTCTCATCAATCCTGCAAGGGTTAAATTGCGTCAAGTATAACAACAGGTACTAACTTCATTTTTTACATTTTTTCTTGTAATCTATAGATTTTCTTTCCCCTTTATCATGTGTGCAACACTTAGGTAGTATATTTGGTAGTTGTGTAGAAAAAATATACAGGGTGATGCAAAATTTCAACCCTTAATAGTATAAAATTATTGTTTGTTCATCAAGAAATAAAGAAAATGCACCATATAACGAGTGCGCTGTATGTAGTTCTGAATGGTACATGTTCTTACTCCTCGGTTGTCATTCGTCAGTCATATTGTTATGAGGCAATGAGACATATTATGGGATAAAATCTGTTATATTCTGCAAAAAACAGTTAGAAAGTACCAAATATGATATATACAAGGTAACTTCCCGTCTACGGTAGAGGACTCTGCTTGCACTCACATCATAAAGGGGGCAATGCTCTTCAATTTGAGCTTTATTTCGTTAAAATATGTGCAGAAGTTTCGGAGATATAGCCTTTAGTATATAGTGGTTAGGTGCAATGCACAACAATATAATATATATAAAAATGACATATGTTATATTGTTGAGATGTTACCTAACAACATATTTATACCAAATAGTACAGTTTTGAAGAAAATTGAAGAAAATAGTGTTTGAAGACATACTTTTTCGACTTAAGATGAGTGTCACATGGTCTCATCAATCCTGCAAGGGTTAAATTGCTTCAAGTATAACAACAGGTACTAACTTCATTTTTTACATTTTTTCTTGTAATCTATAGATTTTCTTTCCCCTTTATCATGTGTGCAACACTTAGGTAGTATATTTGGTAGTTGTGTAGAAAAAATATACAGGGTGATGCAAAATTTCAACCCTTAATAGTATAAAATTATTGTTTGTTCATCAAGAAATAAAGAAAATGCACCATATAACGAGTGCGCTGTATGTAGTTCTGAATGGTACATGTTCTTACTCCTCGGTTGTCATTCGTCAGTCATATTGTTATGAGGCAATGAGACATATTATGGGATAAAATCTGTTATATTCTGCAAAAAACAGTTAGAAAGTACCAAATATGATATATACAAGGTAACTTCCCGTCTACGGTAGAGGACTCTGCTTGCACTCACATCATAAAGGGGGCAATGCTCTTCAGTTTGAGCTTTATTTCGTTAAAATATGTGCAGAAGTTTCGGAGATATAGCCTTTAGTATATAGTGGTTAGGTGCAATGCACAACAATATAATATATATAAAAATGACATATGTTATATTGTTGAGATGTTACCTAACAACATATTTATACCAAATAGTACAGTTTTGAAGAAAATTGAAGAAAATAGTGTTTGAAGACATACTTTTTCGACTTAAGATGAGTGTCACGTGGTCTCATCAACCTGCAAGGGTTAAATTGCTTCAAGTATAACAACAGGTACTAACTTCATTTTTTACATTTTTTCTTGTAATCTATAGATTTTCTTTCCCCTTTATCATGTGTGCAACACTTAGGTAGTATATTTGGTAGTTGTGTAGAAAAAATATACAGGGTGATGCAAAATTTCAACCCTTAATAGTATAAAATTATTGTTTGTTCATCAAGAAATAAAGAAAATGCACCATATACCGAGTGCGCTGTATGTAGTTCTGAATGGTACATGTTTTTACTCCTCGGTTGTCATTCGTCAGCCATATTGTTATGAGGCAATGAGACATATTATGGGATAAAATCTGTTATATTCTGCAAAAAACAGTTAGAAAGTACCAAATATGATATATACAAGGTAACTTCCCGTCTACGTTAGAGGACTCTGCTTGCACTCACATCATAAAGGGGGCAATGCTCTTCAATTTGAGCTTTATTTCGTTAAAATATGTGCAGAAGTTTCGGAGATATAGCCTTTAGTATATAGTGGTTAGGTGCAATGCACAACAATATAATATATATAAAAATGACATATGTTATATTGTTGAGATGTTACCTAACAACATATTTATACCAAATAGTACAGTTTTGAAGAAAATTGAAGAAAATAGTGTTTGAAGACATACTTTTTCGACTTAAGATGAGTGTCACATGGTCTCATCAATCCTGCAAGGGTTAAATTGCTTCAAGTATAACAACAGGTACTAACTTCATTTTTTACATTTTTCCTTGTAATCTATAGATTTTCTTTCCCCTTTATCATGTGTGCAACACTTAGGTAGTATATTTGGTAGTTGTGTAGAAAAAATATACAGGGTGATGCAAAATTTCAACCCTTAATAGTATAAAATTATTGTTTGTTCATCAAGAAATAAAGAAAATGCACCATATACCGAGTGCGCTGTATGTAGTTCTGAATGGTACATGTTCTTACTCCTCGGTTGTCATTCGTCAGCCATATTGTTATGAGGCAATGAGACATATTATGGGATAAAATCTGTTATATTCTGCAAAAAACAGTTAGAAAGTACCAAATATGATATATACAAGGTAACTTCCCGTCTACGGTAGAGGACTCTGCTTGCAGTCACATCATAAAGGGGGCAATGCTCTTCAATTTGAGCTTTATTTCGTTAAAATATGTGCAGAAGTTTCGGAGATATAGCCTTTAGTATATAGTGGTTAGTTGCAATGCACAACAATATAATATATATAAAAATGACATATTTTATATTGTTGAGATGTTACCTAACAACATATTTATACCTTATAGTACAGTTTTGAAGAAAATTGAAGAAAATAGTGTTTGAAGACATACTTTTTCGACTTAAGATGAGTGTCACGTGGTCTCATCAATCCTGCAAGGGTTAAATTGATTCAAGTATAACAACAGGTACTAACTTCATTTTTTACATTTTTTCTTGTAATCTATAGATTTTCTTTCCCCTTTATCATGTGTGCAACACTTAGGTAGTATATTTGGTAGTTGTGTAGAAAAAATATACAGGGTGATGCAAAATTTCAACCCTTAATAGTATAAAATTATTGTTTGTTCATCAAGAAATAAAGAAAATGCACCATATAACGAGTGCGCTGTATGTAGTTCTGAATGGTACATGTTCTTACTCCTCGGTTGTCATTCGTCAGTCATATTGTTATGAGGCAATGAGACATATTATGGGATAAAATCTGTTATATTCTGCAAAAAACAGTTAGAAAGTACCAAATATGATATATACAAGGTAACTTCCCGTCTACGGTAGAGGACTCTGCTTGCACTCACATCATAAAGGGGGCAATGCTCTTCAATTTGAGCTTTATTTCGTTAAAATATGTGCAGAAGTTTCGGAGATATAGCCTTTAGTATATAGTGGTTAGGTGCAATGCACAACAATATAATATATATAAAAATGACATATGTTATATTGTTGAGATGTTACCTAACAACATATTTATACCAAATAGTACAGTTTTGAAGAAAATTGAAGAAAATAGTGTTTGAAGACATACTTTTTCGACTTAAGATGAGTGTCACATGGTCTCATCAATCCTGCAAGGGTTAAATTGCTTCAAGTATAACAACAGGTACTAACTTCATTTTTTACATTTTTTCTTGTAATCTATAGATTTTCTTTCCCCTTTATCATGTGTGCAACACTTAGGTAGTATATTTGGTAGTTGTGTAGAAAAAATATACAGGGTGATGCAAAATTTCAACCCTTAATAGTATAAAATTATTGTTTGTTCATCAAGAAATAAAGAAAATGCACCATATAACGAGTGCGCTGTATGTAGTTCTGAATGGTACATGTTCTTACTCCTCGGTTGTCATTCGTCAGCCATATTGTTATGAGGCAATGAGACATATTATGGGATAAAATCTGTTATATTCTGCAAAAAACAGTTAGAAAGTACCAAATATGATATATACAAGGTAACTTCCCGTCTACGTTAGAGGACTCTGCTTGCAGTCACATCATAAAGGGGGCAATGCTCTTCAATTTGAGCTTTATTTCGTTAAAATATGTGCAGAAGTTTCGGAGATATAGCCTTTAGTATATAGTGGTTAGGTGCAATGCACAACAATATAATATATATAAAAATGACATATGTTAGCTATATTGTTGAGATGTTACCTAACAACATATTTATACCAAATAGTACAGTTTTGAAGAAAATTGAAGAAAATAGTGTTTGAAGACATACTTTTTCGACTTAAGATGAGTGTCACGTGGTCTCATCAATCCTGCAAGGGTTAAATTGCTTCAAGTATAACAACAGGTACTAACTTCATTTTTTACATTTTTTCTTGTAATCTATAGATTTTCTTTCCCCTTTATCATGTGTGCAACACTTAGGTAGTATATTTGGTAGTTGTGTAGAAAAAATATACAGGGTGATGCAAAATTTCAACCCTTAATAGTATAAAATTATTGTTTGTTCATCAAGAAATAAAGAAAATGCACCATATACCGATTGCGCTGTATGTAGTTCTGAATGGAACATGTTCTTACTCCTCGGTTGTCATTCGTCAGCCATATTGTTATGAGGCAATGAGACATATTATGGGATAAAATCTGTTATATTCTGCAAAAAACAGTTAGAAAGTACCAAATATGATATATACAAGGTAACTTCCCGTCTACGTTAGAGGACTCTGCTTGCAGTCACATCATAAAGGGGGCAATGCTCTTCAATTTGAGCTTTATTTCGTTAAAATATGTGCAGAAGTTTCGGAGATATAGCCTTTAGTATATAGTGGTTAGGTGCAATGCACAACAATATAATATATATAAAAATGACATATGTTATATTGTTGAGATGTTACCTAACAACATATTTATACCAAATAGTACAGTTTTGAAGAAAATTGAAGAAAATAGTGTTTGAAGACATACTTTTTCGACTTAAGATGAGTGTCACGTGGTCTAATCAATCCTGCAAGGGTTAAATTGCTTCAAGTATAACAACAGGTACTAACTTCATTTTTTACATTTTTTCTTGTAATCTATAGATTTTCTTTCCCCTTTATCATGTGTGCAACACTTAGGTAGTATATTTGGTAGTTGTGTAGAAAAAATATACAGGGTGATGCAAAATTTCAACCCTTAATAGTATAAAATTATTGTTTGTTCATCAAGAAATAAAGAAAATGCACCATATAACGAGTGCGCTGTATGTAGTTCTGAATGGTACATGTTCTTACTCCTCGGTTGTCATTCGTCAGTCATATTGTTATGAGGCAATGAGACATATTATGGGATAAAATCTGTTATATTCTGCAAAAAACAGTTAGAAAGTACCAAATATGATATATACAAGGTAACTTCCCGTCTACGGTAGAGGACTCTGCTTGCACTCACATCATAAAGGGGGCAATGCTCTTCAATTTGAGCTTTATTTCGTTAAAATATGTGCAGAAGTTTCGGAGATATAGCCTTTAGTATATAGTGGTTAGGTGCAATGCACAACAATATAATATATATAAAAATGACATATGTTATATTGTTGAGATGTTACCTAACAACATATTTATACCAAATAGTACAGTTTTGAAGAAAATTGAAGAAAATAGTGTTTGAAGACATACTTTTTCGACTTAAGATGAGTGTCACATGGTCTCATCAATCCTGCAAGGGTTAAATTGCTTCAAGTATAACAACAGGTACTAACTTCATTTTTTACATTTTTTCTTGTAATCTATAGATTTTCTTTCCCCTTTATCATGTGTGCAACACTTAGGTAGTATATTTGGTAGTTGTGTAGAAAAAATATACAGGGTGATGCAAAATTTCAACCCTTAATAGTATAAAATTATTGTTTGTTCATCAAGAAATAAAGAAAATGCACCATATAACGAGTGCGCTGTATGTAGTTCTGAATGGTACATGTTCTTACTCCTCGGTTGTCATTCGTCAGTCATATTGTTATGAGGCAATGAGACATATTATGGGATAAAATCTGTTATATTCTGCAAAAAACAGTTAGAAAGTACCAAATATGATATATACAAGGTAACTTCCCGTCTACGGTAGAGGACTCTGCTTGCACTCACATCATAAAGGGGGCAATGCTCTTCAGTTTGAGCTTTATTTCGTTAAAATATGTGCAGAAGTTTCGGAGATATAGCCTTTAGTATATAGTGGTTAGGTGCAATGCACAACAATATAATATATATAAAAATGACATATGTTATATTGTTGAGATGTTACCTAACAACATATTTATACCAAATAGTACAGTTTTGAAGAAATTTGAAGAAAATAGTGTTTGAAGACATACTTTTTCGACTTAAGATGAGTGTCACGTGGTCTCATCAACCTGCAAGGGTTAAATTGCTTCAAGTATAACAACAGGTACTAACTTCATTTTTTACATTTTTTCTTGTAATCTATAGATTTTCTTTCCCCTTTATCATGTGTGCAACACTTAGGTAGTATATTTGGTAGTTGTGTAGAAAAAATATACAGGGTGATGCAAAATTTCAACCCTTAATAGTATAAAATTATTGTTTGTTCATCAAGAAATAAAGAAAATGCACCATATACCGAGTGCGCTGTATGTAGTTCTGAATGGTACATGTTTTTACTCCTCGGTTGTCATTCGTCAGCCATATTGTTATGAGGCAATGAGACATATTATGGGATAAAATCTGTTATATTCTGCAAAAAACAGTTAGAAAGTACCAAATATGATATATACAAGGTAACTTCCCGTCTACGTTAGAGGACTCTGCTTGCACTCACATCATAAAGGGGGCAATGCTCTTCAATTTGAGCTTTATTTCGTTAAAATATGTGCAGAAGTTTCGGAGATATAGCCTTTAGTATATAGTGGTTAGTTGCAATGCACAACAATATAATATATATAAAAATGACATATTTTATATTGTTGAGATGTTACCTAACAACATATTTATACCTTATAGTACAGTTTTGAAGAAAATTGAAGAAAATAGTGTTTGAAGACATACTTTTTCGACTTAAGATGAGTGTCACGTGGTCTCATCAATCCTGCAAGGGTTAAATTGCTTCAAGTATAACAACAGGTACTAACTTCATTTTTTACATTTTTTCTTGTAATCTATAGATTTTCTTTCCCCTTTATCATGTGTGCAACACTTAGGTAGTATATTTGGTAGTTGTGTAGAAAAAATATACAGGGTGATGCAAAATTTCAACCCTTAATAGTATAAAATTATTGTTTGTTCATCAAGAAATAAAGAAAATGCACCATATAACGAGTGCGCTGTATGTAGTTCTGAATGGTACATGTTCTTACTCCTCGGTTGTCATTCGTCAGTCATATTGTTATGAGGCAATGAGACATATTATGGGATAAAATCTGTTATATTCTGCAAAAAACAGTTAGAAAGTACCAAATATGATATATACAAGGTAACTTCCCGTCTACGGTAGAGGACTCTGCTTGCACTCACATCATAAAGGGGGCAATGCTCTTCAATTTGAGCTTTATTTCGTTAAAATATGTGCAGAAGTTTCGGAGATATAGCCTTTAGTATATAGTGGTTAGGTGCAATGCACAACAATATAATACATATAAAAATGACATATGTTATATTGTTGAGATGTTACCTAACAACATATTTATACCAAATAGTACAGTTTTGAAGAAAATTGAAGAAAATAGTGTTTGAAGACATACTTTTTCGACTTAAGATGAGTGTCACATGGTCTCATCAATCCTGCAAGGGTTAAATTGCTTCAAGTATAACAACAGGTACTAACTTCATTTTTTACATTTTTTCTTGTAATCTATAGATTTTCTTTCCCCTTTATCATGTGTGCAACACTTAGGTAGTATATTTGGTAGTTGTGTAGAAAAAATATACAGGGTGATGCAAAATTTCAACCCTTAATAGTATAAAATTATTGTTTGTTCATCAAGAAATAAAGAAAATGCACCATATAACGAGTGCGCTGTATGTAGTTCTGAATGGTACATGTTCTTACTCCTCGGTTGTCATTCGTCAGTCATATTGTTATGAGGCAATGAGACATATTATGGGATAAAAATCTGTTATATTCTGCAAAAAACAGTTAGAAAGTACCAAATATGATATATACAAGGTAACTTCCCGTCTACGGTAGAGGGACTCTGCTTGCACTCACATCATAAAGGGGGCAATGCTCTTCAATTTGAGCTTTATTTCGTTAAAATATGTGCAGAAGTTTCGGAGATATAGCCTTTAGTATATAGTGGTTAGGTGCAATGCACAACAATATAATATATATAAAAATGACATATGTTATATTGTTGAGATGTTACCTAACAACATATTTATACCAAATAGTACAGTTTTGAAGAAAATTGAAGAAAATAGTGTTTGAAGACATACTTTTTCGACTTAAGATGAGTGTCACGTGGTCTCATCAATCCTGCAAGGGTTAAATTGCTTCAAGTATAACAACAGGTACTAACTTCATTTTTTACATTTTTTCTTGTAATCTATAGATTTTCTTTCCCCTTTATCATGTGTGCAACACTTAGGTAGTATATTTGGTAGTTGTGTAGAAAAAATATACAGGGTGATGCAAAATTTCAACCCTTAATAGTATAAAATTATTGTTTGTTCATCAAGAAATAAAGAAAATGCACCATATACCGATTGCGCTGTATGTAGTTCTGAATGGTACATGTTCTTACTCCTCGGTTGTCATTCGTCAGCCATATTGTTATGAGGCAATGAGACATATTATGGGATAAAATCTGTTATATTCTGCAAAAAAACAGTTAGAAAGTACCAAATATGATATATACAAGGTAACTTCCCGTCTACGTTAGAGGACTCTGCTTGCAGTCACATCATAAAGGGGGCAATGCTCTTCAATTTGAGCTTTATTTCGTTAAAATATGTGCAGAAGTTTCGGAGATATAGCCTTTAGTATATAGTGGTTAGGTGCAATGCACAACAATATAATATATATAAAAAATGACATATGTTATATTGTTGAGATGTTACCTAACAACATATTTATACCAAATAGTACAGTTTTGAAGAAAATTGAAGAAAAATAGTGTTTGAAAGACATACTTTTTCGACTTAAGATGAGTGTCACGTGGTCTCATCAATCCTGCAAGGGTTAAATTGCTTCAAGTATAACAACAGGTACTAACTTCATTTTTTACATTTTTTCTTGTAATCTATAGATTTTCTTTCCCCTTTATCATGTGTGCAACACTTAGGTAGTATATTTGGTAGTTGTGTAGAAAAAAATATACAGGGTGATGCAAAAATTTCAACCCTTAATAGTATAAAATTATTGTTTGTTCATCAAGAAATAAAGAAAATGCACCATATAACGAGTGCGCTGTATGTAGTTCTGAATGGTACATGTTCTTACTCCTCGGTTGTCATTCGTCAGTCATATTGTTATGAGGCAATGAGACATATTATGGGATAAAATCTGTTATATTCTGCAAAAAACAGTTAGAAAGTACCAAATATGATATATACAAGGTAACTTCCCGTCTACGGTAGAGGGACTCTGCTTGCACTCACATCATAAAGGG
>NW_027657970.1:0-16048 GCF_964235325.1 Thermobia domestica
ACCACAGAGTAACAGTAGCAAATGCCGAAAAACACTGGTACTAGCAGTGTCCATATTAAATAAGTACAAACAATCAAGTCTGACTGGTAACAATGAAGACACCTTACTATCAAAACAATAATTAGTATTGGGTGACCTAAGCTTCAAATTTTCACATCACTTCCTTTGTACCTATTCAATACCGTTAGCAGAAGCAAACAAATATAACAGCAACTATCTTGAGAATGTGAAAAGGAGAAATTTTTGAATCTGATCAAGTTTCCCTAAAGCGGGAGGCGTATGCAGAATATGCATGCTTAGCAGTCACGAGAAAGCGCAACCAAGTATCCTCAGGATATTAATCAACATCATTAACTTTGCACGATCTACAAGACGTATCCAACATATCAATACCAGATAATTCCCATTGTTCAACTTCAGCACGATAGCGTATAACCAATATTCTACGAAACAATATAAGTAAACTACGAAGAGTGAAGTTTCTCGAATTCAAGTCCAAATAAATAATTTTCATGTGCGTGTGGTCACATCGCGTTTTTGTGTCCACAGTTTGCTACACTCTGACTACCGAAGAAGCTCCTCTATAAGTATCATTTGGCGGCTCATTGGATTGATAACGAATTGCGGTCTAGAAAGATGCTCCCAGTAAGCACGTATAGCCCCGGGAAAATGTTCCGCCTCCCGGTCGTCCGGTTTCCCGTGGGAAGGGAACTATCACTAGAACAAGGTGTAGTACGTGCTACTCCGGCCTCAAGAAGCTGGAGAAAAGAGAGAAGGGACGAATTGGATGGAATGATTCGCTCCGCTCACAATTTGGATAGAGTGCTGATCTGAGCAAAGAACGGAAAGATACATCACATCCGCCACGCTCTACCATCAATGCCAGTTTACATGTCTCTATCTACCAATGTAGTAATCAATCCTCCTCACTGCAAGATCTTGTTGCGTTTTCAGCGTCCCTGAGTGACTAGTTATTGACGGACTCCATTCCTTAAATTACTATAATCCAACACTCGATGATGACAAGCGTTACTGCTACCTTCAATTTCCTGTTTTCTCACAGCTACTCTAACCTTCTTTAGTGCTTTCGTCTCTGCTCTTAAGTTGAACTTTTCTTCCGGAGTTAAGAAAAAGGAACATAAGCCGTGTGAAATTTACAAACCGTCACAACTAACTGCACGAGTGACCAAAAAAAAAAAAAAATCTTTATTTGAATCTTCGGAACAAAATATAGTAACGAAAGAACGATTTTATATGCAAGTATTTTATCATTGGCAGAATAGATTATGAAGAAAGATGTCAATTTTTGGTTTATTGCTTTCGAATAATTAACTTGTATTAAGTGGTAATTAACTGTACATATGCATCAATGTTTATTAAGCGGTGCTGGCCCAGTTTCTACAGCGCATTTTCGTATTTTTAAAACTACTCCAAAAACTAGTAAATATCAATTTTAAACAGCAACTGAAGAGCATTAACAAAAAATGTTTTAGTACAGTGATTCTAACAGCGTTATTAGTTTTCGAACCACTATGAATAGTGCAAGAGATATTTGTGATTGGGATAATTTATAGATAATTTTAAATTAACTGAATCATTATTTTTCTTATAACAGAGACATGTTTTCTCTTGGTTGGTTTTGGACTTGCAATTTTATTATTATTCTAATTGAAAAATGAAATTCCACTTTTTCAACGCTCCAAGAATAACAGGATGGCAGATATTATCCTGGAAATGCATAAACCACTAAGTTAAATTTTGATGGTTGTGGTTTCCTACGGGAAATGCATTATACGGAAAATGTGGTTGTAGCAACCACAGAGATTTTGTCATCATCAGTAGTGGGTAATCAAATTAAGAGAAATAGGGAAAATAATGAAATCCGAAAACGGATATTCTTCCTATCTCTACGTCCTACCTATGTTCTGATACTCAAGTTCATAACCAATCACGAATAAGCATGCCAAAGGAATCACCATAAACTCCGCCTAATCACACTATTCGATTCTCCCTTTCTTACCATTTACGTCAATTAACATTGTGTGACTGTATGTGCGACCAACACCCTATTCTAAAAATATATAAGAAAAATTTACAAAATTCGAGAGGCCACTCTCCGATTATCAGCAGCCGAGGTTGATCCTCGTGGGACGTCACCTTATATGAGGTAAATATATCTTTGACTTTGTTATTGACTAAGTTGTTATAATCGTAACTTCTTTCCCCTAGACAACATTAATCTTGTCATGGCTCAAGTAATAGTTTAAAATTTTTCAGAGCCATGACCTACAAAATTTCAAGATACAAAGACTAGAACAGGTGCCTCTTGGAATATACATATTGCTAATCATATTGTTTTAGAGGATCTTTTGAATTATAAAGAATGAGCTATATCCTTTTCCAAATGTTGTTTCGTTTTAATTCATCTTATCCATTGTCAGTTATTGTTGTTCGTTTTTTTTCAATATTTTACTTATTTTTATTTTATTTTAATAAATAATCATTAATAGTAATTTGCATTTGTTCTGTTATGTTCTGTTTTCTCTAAGCCTTAAAGACGTGAGGTAAATAAATCTTCTTTGAAACATCTCCGACCTGAGATTTCTCGGGTTCCTGACTCTTGTTATTGTTCGGGGTAATGATGGTAGTCACCTATTTTACCCCGGACAACCTAAAATATCGTTTCAATAGGACGCACAAAATCTTGCGAGGCATTCCTGAGAATGTTTTATCGTCTTAAATTTTCTTATGTACCGAATTATGAACAGCAAATACCAAAAACAGTTTTGTGATAGGTATAAGGCCTACGTAAATATATTTAATAAAGTCATCAATTCAGTGCATATGTGAGAAAGACGCAAAATTAGTTTCTTGGCTACACTGGAATTTAGCGTCCCTTTCAGCACCAAGGCTGTGGCATGAGGCCTTACACCTTAGTATGAGATTTGAACCACGTTAACTCCTACCGGGAATAGAGCCCGGGTCTCCCGAACCGAAGGCGCGTACCCTAAGCATATAGTCACGAGGGAGGTCTAAGAACGCAAAGTAATTACATATTTGCAGAAATGTACTATACTGCTGTAATTCTCAAAATAAGTCACAAGTAATAACCACACAGTACAGCAATATTCTTTCTCGTATATGTTAATATCGCTGGAAAAGAAACTCAAATTTTTTAATATACAGGCACAATGGAACAGTGGTTGGGCCTACTATCAATGGTTTCAAGTTCGATTCAAGCCCACGAGAACTCGTGGCGAACAGCATTGTGACTATGGGTTTTCAGAGTTTTCCCGCAATTCCCACTTTCTTCGTTCCCTAAACTCTCTCATCATTTATTAGCACTTCATCATGCGTCATCTTTAACCTACAAAGAATAGCCACGGACATTTAAAATAACGTTTTATTTCACTTTAACTGCTTTTATCATCTCGTAGATGTTTAAAATAGTATCTGTATTTGCAAAATAGTTTGAAGGGTCAGATTCACAGCAAAGAATCATCACATAGTTAGAAAAATAGAAAGCACAGAAATAAAAAAAAAAAACATTGGTTTTGACAGTTAAATTGGAACCGACTAAATGACAAATGTAAATGAAGCTGACAGCCCACGTGGTGTTTAATAAATAAAAAACCGTCAATAACTGTTCTCAATACTCACACAGATAAAAGCTCGTTTATACGGTATATCATCCTCTAACTCAAAAACCGTGATGAATAAAGAAATGAGATCAAGAAAAAAACTATAGTTTTTCTTTTCCAATTCAGCTGCTGTATATTTATGTATAGGGCAGAAATACTATCTGTTAAAATCTGAATATTGTTAGAATAAACTAAAACACAATTAGCTATCATTTGCGACTATTTTACATACCATATAAGCCCACACTCAAAATACCCATATTATTCAGAAAGTTATATGAATGAAAATGCAAAAAAAAAAAAAAAAAAAAAAAAAAAATCTTCATACTAAGTTTTGTTTATCTTTTTATAGATACGTCAAATATGTTTGTCAGGAACGCATTTAAGTAAGATCATTTTAGAAAACTGACAATGTTGCGAACAAACTGTTTAATGCTAGAAACTATTGGACAGAGAGGGAAATACTCTATAAACACCGATATGAAATCAAGTGTGTAGATGCTCTATAGTAAACTACAATTTAAGTAAGTATTTTAAACAGTTTCCGGTTATTGACGTGGTGTTCAACAGTACGAAATATCTTGGAAATACTGATGACCAATATAGGTTATAACTTTCTGTAAGTATTTCAAACCCACGTTGTAAAATTTAACATTATTTTCGCCTTTTCAATTCAATAGTGTGAAAAAAAAATTAAAAAATATCAGCGCAACAGGGATCAAACATTCTCATCAGACTTTTTTCTTCTGAAAAAAGGACGAAACAAGATAACCAACTACAATTTTGCTTGCAATATAAGCGATCAAAGTCCATTGTACAGATTAGTACTGCACTAAAACATTGTACGTTCTGGCTAGGGTTTATCATTTTTAAATTGGAGTTTTTGCTTATAATGAATCTTTCCTTTAGTTTCACAAGTTTTTGACAATTTTCAGAATATATATCTTAGGCGTAAATAATTAAACATTAATATAAATGGCCACATATGTGAACATGATGCCCAAAATATCTTAATCATTAATCCCATTTAATACGAGGAGCATAGTATAATAATATACACTTTCTTATATCGTTAAAGGTGCAGTGCACCACAGAAGTTGTGAAAGTAGTCACAGGCAACTAGGACCTTTATTTAACACTTTGGAGTGTCACTGACAACGAAGATGACAGTTGCACCCTGTGGAGCCCGTTTTTTGAACCCCTTTGTGTGTTAATAACGAACAGCATGGGAAATAATTATGGAGGACAGTGCTGGACCTCGTGATTCCTATGGAAAGAGGGTGTGACCGCTGCTGAAATCCATTGGTGAATTGTGGAGAACATGCACTGTCACGGTAAACACAGTAAAACTGAGTAGAAGGTTGGAAAGTGGGTAGCACCTCGACGAAAAAGACGAGCAGTTCAGGAAGAAAAGTGACAGTGACAACAACAACGGTTATTGTCATGGTAGAGTGTACCATTCAAAAGAAAAAATGCATCACATTATCTGAAATGGAAGCTGCCACAGGACTTACCAGAAACATACTGTAGCGTATCGCGCACAACCACTTACAGCTGGGTAAAGTCAGTGCAAGATGGGTTTCAAAGCTCTTGTCCGCAGAGCAAAAACAATATCGTGTGGACGTGTGCAGGGAACTTTTGCAACGCCGTTATCATGATCCCGATGATTTCATGTCTAGGTTTGAAAGTGGTGGTGAGACCTGGTTCCATTACAATGAGCCGATGACGAAGCAGCGATCAATGCAATGACTGCTAAAATAATTTCGAACACCACCTTGCGGTGAGAAAGCGTACGACTACAGTGTTCTGGGACACGAAAGGAATTATCCCGATCGACTGGCTGGAAGGTGGGGCCACGATTAATAGTGCACCGTATGTGGAGACCCTCAGACGCTTACGTCATTCCATTCAAAGAAAGTGGCCAGTATAATGGGCGGAAAGAGTGCTTCTGCAACATAATGATGCATCCTCAAACCAGTCGGGGAACACTGATGCCATTGATAAACTAGGGTTTACGATGGTGCCACTCTCTTCTTACTCTTCGGACTTGGCTCCCAGCCCTTAACACCTGTTCGGGGCAATCTAAAAATCCCTGCGATGCTCATGGACTTGTACAAGCTGTCCACACATGGGTGCTTGAGACCCCAATTGGTTTCAGGAGGTTTTCCTGAAGATGGCACACCGCTGGCAAAGATGCATAAAAGGAGAATATCTTGAGAAGATGGGCACATCAGTTGCTGTGTAACTTGTATGAATATCTCTGAAAAAATACATGTAAATCATTATAATATGACCTTCGTATATGGTTCTACTCATTTCATTAAAATAATAAACCTAAGATCTACCTATTTTTACAAGGGCAACGTGTTACTAAAACAAAACGGAAATTCATTCAGGATAAAATTACGTGTCTTGTAAGAACAAAACAGTTCTCTTATGGCTCGCTATATGGTCAGCATACTAACCTTCGGCGCGGGGAGAACAGGATTCGATTCACGGTGTGAGTTTACGTGGTTCAAAATTAAGTTCTAGGTCCAAATCTCATATCGTCATTGGAACAACCAAGAGTTGTACCTAAAAAATTATGATTTTGAATTAATACCCTTACCTTATATGATATTACTAGATCTACCAGAGGGACGGTAGCTCAATGGCAGAGTGTTCACCTCTGGTTAATGGGGTCCTTGGTTCGATCTCAGCTAGTGCCAAGAAAGCTTTGTGGCGGAAAAACACTGTGTACGTGGGTATTCTTCTGATTATCCCGTTTCCTCCCACTTTCTGCATTCCACCATTTCAATCATTTCTCATCATTACCGTCTCCTTTAGCCTAGCCGGCATAAACGCGGGAAGTCAAACTTAAAAATTTAATTTAATTTAATTTATTGTTTAGCAGTTTGTAACTAGCACGAATCACATTAAACCAGGATATTGTCATGAACATCCTACATAATTACATGAAAAAAAAAGAAAAGAAAAGAAAGAGGCCTAACTTCAATCACATAAATCACATATTCATCTCTCTTTGCCGTCAACCTTTACAGTCAATCTAAAGCTAGAAAATCTATTCTCCCTTTGTTCTCTTTAAGCTTGTGTGCAACGTAAAACTATAATTATTTCCAGATTTAACTTCTTGATAATTAGAAGCAAAATCGAATATCGCGTCATGTCACAAACACAAATATAACAGTAAGAGACAGGAACTTACATTTCCTAAATGTGTATTGCTCTTTTATGAGTACAGTACCACAATTTAACACGCTACTGCTCGGAAATTTCTGAACTGCTTTCTCACAGATGTTGATTCACTTCGAATTTTTCTTGAGAAAAAACTCCTGACCTTTTTCAGAACCTACAGAAACGTTCACTGATAAATCATGAAGGCTTACTTCTACGAAACTATTCGAGAAGTCATTATAGTAGTGTGCCGTCGCAATATCCAATGATTTATACAAAGCCTTATTCTATCTGAAGTAAGATCAATTTACTACCAACACAACACTCATATATTTAATACATATGCTATTAGGAGACTAAATAAACTTTGCTTGTTTGTGAACAATAGCTTCGGACATGGAACACAATAAGATGCAAACAAAATACGTCCACAACAGTTAAAAGCAGTTTGCAGCAGAAAATTGTTCTACAGTATTAAAAAAAAAAAAAAAAAAAAAAAAACTGTTTTCACAGTACATCATCTCAGCCAGAGAAACTACAAGAAAACACAGGAAACTTCAACGATGAAACAATAAATATCTATAAATCTTCAAGTATTTCAAGAAAATACATGCAATGATACATTTCATAAATAGATAACAGTATGTTATAAGGTTCATTGCCTTAAGTGAAAGTTTGGATGATTGAAGCTCACCGTCGCTTTTCAGCATAGCGTTTGAAGCGGGATCCGGATCTGAACCATTACTCAAGTTTCTATCCGAGGCAAGTACCCAAGTGAGAACCGAATTCGAGATCACGCGAACAGAACGAACGCGAATATTAACCACGCGGCTATGAAGAGGCACACCTTAAGTGAAGGTTT
Organism: Thermobia domestica; assembly: GCF_964235325.1. Lineage (NCBI taxonomy): Eukaryota > Metazoa > Arthropoda > Insecta > Zygentoma > Lepismatidae > Thermobia > Thermobia domestica. Next base: position 7,678 of record NW_027657970.1, read on the forward strand.
AGTATTACGTTCATATTATGTATGTCATAGTTAATATAACATTAATATCTCTGAGAAAACATAAAACGTTTATAATAATAATTTTCCAAATATATTGTTTATATATCTCAATAAGAGAAACACAGACTAACTTAGAGAAATTCTTGGACTTTCTGATTTCTTTACTACTTTTAGTCGATTTAATAGAAACAGTGGCTTCATCATTTTTTAAAGGGTGGAAAAGACTTAAAAACGTGAATGCTGTGATTCGACAATCAAGACCAAGTACACATGTACACAGACCAATATGAATTCGATAAATTGGATCAACGTTTTAAAATATTCATATTCATATTATTATTATTAACTAACTAACTAACTAACTCTATGGTCTATGGAACCCGGAGGTTCAATGCCGCGTTCACAAAAGCTCTCCACTGACTTCTATTCTTAGCTAACTGCATCCAGTTTCTACTTTGTATTCCAATCTCTGCGAGATCCATCTTAATATTGTCCTCCCATCTGCGCCTAGGTCTTCCTAATGGTCGTTTTCCGATTGGTCTTCCAGTCAAGACTTTGAAAGCATTTCTACTTTCTTCCATTCTAGCTACATGACCTACCCACCTAAGCCTCCTAGACTTGACGACCCTAACAATGTTGGGTAAACGGTATAATAATAATAATAATAATAATAATAATAATAATAATAATAATAATAATAATAATAATAATAATAATAATAATAATAATACTACTACTACTACTACTACTAATAATAATAATAATAATAATAATAATAATAATAATAATAATAATAATAATAATAATAATTATTATTATTATTATTATAATCGATGAAAGGAAAAATAAATATTAAGGATCCGGTACACTCACATTATTGTAAAGATGAAAGTCTTCAATGCCTAAAAATTTAAGGAGGCGCACAGTGCAATAGAATTCAATTAAACTTCTCAATAAGAGTAGGATTTTAGAGTTAACTCCAAACAAATAAAGATGTGAATCAAGAATTTTGGTTATTTCACATCTAACAGTCAAGTGTATCACACTACGACATATGTAATTTTCAGTGATGGCCAAATCTCAAGTACTTTCTTATGATGTATTTTCTTCCTTAACGTCGAGAACTACCATTGCTGTCATTCAAAACAAATCCCAAGAAACTTCATTTGCAAAAGAAATGTAGAGCCTAAATTACGATTCTGTTGTTATGAATATAATGTAATATATGCAAATGTCACAAAATAAATCGAAAAACTAGTTTTTTTCTTTGTATGTGTGTGTGTTTTTCTTTTAATTAGAAGGAATTCTGTGGGAACAGTGGAAGCATATGGTTTTCAGCAGTAGGCCAAAATATTTTCCATCGCAGTGAGAAAATAATAATCGACATTTGAATGTCCTAGCTTCAAGCTATAACAAGCAAGTAACTTTGTCTCCACAAGTAAATATATGTGACAAAGCAAAGATGCTGTGTAGCATGTCTCGAACAGTTCAAAGAATCTGTATCCAAGGTTTGCATATTTCACGCACCACACCTATCAATTCCCTGAGAACATCTACACTATCGACTACTCTTTTTCCCAGGGAAAGCCACAGGGCTATCAGTGCTTTAAGACCGTGGGAATTACACGGATCCTTGTTCGTTTTCTGCTTTCATGGGAAATTGCAAAGTGATCACCGACCTCTCCTCCTCCAAGGACTTTGTCTCGGTCTCAAATACACACGAAACGGAAGATGCAAACTTATTGGTAAAAAGTAACAACCAATTCTCATGGCATTGTTTTGATTATTCACCTCAGATCCAAGAAACAACTGAGTGACATGCGAAAGGACAGAAGAATAAATAATGACATTTAGGATTTTTCATTAACAAGAAATGATACTTCTGATCAGTATAAAATTTCTGGAAACACGAGCAAATAAAAGTGAAGAATAACTCACTTTCTGCTTTCGTATCTTGAGGCGAAATGCAATGCTATCTTTAAATTTTATTGGCTTTAACACACGCGAACTTCTGATTATGCAGAAGAATTTCTGTTTAATAAAGACTGTTAAACACTTCGACGTTCTTGTTTATTGGACAATACACAATACACAACAAAACCACAATAACTCTAAATGTCAACTAATATCATTTTCATTCATATATTGTCTACATACTATTACATTTTTAAAAAATGAATTAATTAGATGATTTTATGCAAACATCTATATCGTCTAAATTGTTCAATTTCATTTCCTGTTCTTCTCAGTACTTCAAAGAGATCGATTATAGTAAATTTATTTTTGCTTGGAACACAAAGCTATAATTTGATTTCTTTCAAAAATGTCAGAAAACATTCACAGCAAGGGTGTAAGGAAGCATTCACAGAAATGCAAGAAGTGCAATGAATATTTTATGCTAATCCTTAGTCTGACCAGTTTGTGAATCTTTTTTTCAAAACAAAAATTCGAATAAATTACTTATTCTTTCAAACGAAATCACAATATATTCTTACGAATATTCTTACAATAACACGCACTGCAAACGAAGTACCTTGGGCTTTCAATTCAAATGATAAAACACATTGTTTTCAATGTAATGGGCTTCACGTTATTCCAATGAACCAGGGCTGCAAGAAGCAACATAATTTCCAATACATCAAAACAAACCTAATTTTAGCAACAAATCTTGACAAAGATGATTCAATTATTCCCTGCACTGCTCCAAATCTACAATTATCTCAATTTTCAAAATTTTAAGATAAAAATTCCGTTTAATTTATTCAGCGTATTATCTTAGAAATATTTTAAAATAATAATAAACCAATAGTAACATCGTATAGTGGAGTGGCTCACAAGATGCAGACAAATTCACCTCGAGCCACAGAAATTGAAGACAAGATAAAAAAAGAAACAAGTGCGTAATACTGTACAGATACAGATTTGTAAGGAACTTCTTGTAAACTCCAGAATAAAGGAAAACAACACAGAAAAAAGTAATATACTTGAATAGTTCGCATATTTCTATATTGCCTGCTCAGATGAGGAGTAGGGAAAAACACTAATAACAATAAACATTATACTTACGACTTTTAACCAAATTTTAGCAAATGGTAAAAGAAACAGCTGTTCAGTTACTTTTATCTAACATTTCTGATACAATAACACCAGTCTACAATTCCACGTGCAGAAAGTCAACACATCGACAATAATAATAAATGTTATATTACGTAAACAATTCACTTTTTACGTATAAGAAATCCAACTAATTACATTCAGAAAGAAGCGTGAAACACAAAATAGATGTTTAAGTTCTTCAGACTTGTATATAGGCCTTGCATCTTTTCATTGTGCGTGCCACTGTGTGCAGTAGTTCATGTTTAAACTATAAAATGCAAAGAGTTCAGAAATTTGTACATGATGAAAGTTTCTAAGGGAACACTTTTACGATAAATATAGACTCGTACTTACGGTTGAATTGTATTTAAAACGTCAGTTCCATACTACATAACTCTGTACTATCAACGTGTGAACTAAACTAATTCCGAATACAAGGGATGACTGGGAAATCTGTCAGGCCGACTCAGACTCTCCTGAGAGTTTCATTAGGTGGGAGATTCTGATCTGAATTTCCCAGTCCAGGAGAACAACAACATGACCAACATTAGAAAATTCGCCTTCAAGGCTTCCATAACGAGTGAAATAACATACTGGAGCTTCTCACATTTTCCTTGCCTACATTTCACGGTCAAAGGCCCACATCATCTTAAACACATTTCTACTGTTATTACTCGATACAAAACAACTATCACTTTCTATTTGATACAAATTAAAACAATGCACAGAAAATATATGAGGCAAGTGTTTTTTGCAGTGCATTTATTACATTTCAATCGTATATGGGTTAATTCAATTATATATAACAAATATTTACAATTTATTTTTAATATACAGTAAACCTAATGTTTATTTGAAATGATTCATGAAATTTTATATCTCGCTTCTACACGCCTTATTGGAGGATACAAACTAACTGTTTACTCTTACGTATAAAGAAAATATGTATCAAAATAAAATTTATTTTAAGGGTAACACGATGGCTCAGTGGTAGAGCGCTTACTTCTTATGCGTGGAGTCCTGGTTTGATCTCCAGCCAAGAAAGTTTGTGGATGACAACACCGTATCCGTGAGTTTTCTCGGGGTACTCCCGCTTTCTCCCACCGTCAATTTTTCCATCATCATTCACTTGTCTTAATCATCCGTAACCCTTAGCCTAATGGGCATAATCGTAAAACATTAAACTAAAAGATTTCCTTTCATTTAACGTTTATTTTACATTTCACTAAATGACCAGTCGCAACTTTCTCAAAATCCACAGACAATTTGCTCTGCTGGTCACAAAAAGTAAAGGAATGAACAGCTCCACTGTCAGATGCTGAACTCTGATACGATAAGTAATTAGAGAGATAATATTACACGAGTTAGTTTGTTGTTTAGACTACGTTAAGAAATAGAATTAGTTAATACATTAATGTGGTACGTGAAGGATACAAGTTTGGAAAAAGTTCAAGGAACTTCAACTTCCAACAAAGGAGCAGGATTCTTCTATTATTACTTGTGTTGACATTTTGCTTTGAAAGCGGAAGGAATGGAAAAGAAAGGGAACACAGTCTATTATATTGCCTTATTGGAGGATACTGTCCCTCCCCTTTATTCGCTATATCTTATTTTGTCCCCCAAAATTTGTTCTTCTTTCTTGAACGTGTTTACTTTTTTTAAAAATAAATATTTTTATGATTATTATTACTAGTATTTCCTCCCAGCCTTCGGCTCGCCTGCAAATTGCTCGCACGCTAACTACATTTATTCACCTTACAGAGAACTACTAGGAATTAGCGTGACTGATAGACTGAGGCCTCTTGCTTTTTAACATAAAGTTTATTATTGCTGTTATTATTTAAGCAGAAAAAGTACATCTTTAATAGTGTCGTTCTTTAACCATTTGGTCATAATCTTGAACCTGAAAGGGTTTCTCTTTTTAAATACAATATTAATTAATCACAATACTCTGTAAAATAAGTGAATACAAAAAATGCATTGCAAATGACTCCTCTTTCAATACAAGAAAATAGATGGGAAATATCTGTAGATATCATCAGCAACATTTGCATACCTTTGTTTTACTATTTAATTTTTACGTATAAAGGTAAAAGAATACTCATAATTAATAATCTGGTTTTACCTAGAAAAGCAGCCTTAAAATATCTAATATACATGTCTGAAGAGTTACATAAAACTACTATTACACATATTGTGAAAATTAAATATTGTGTTTCTATTTAAAGAAGTTCTGGCATTCCAAACATAACAGAACGCTTATTTTCTTTGATCTAGCCGTGATGTAAACAACGTGTAATAAGCGATTTTGTTTTTTAAAAAAATGAAATGAAATTTTTGAGTTTTACGTTCTACGTTATGCCGGTTAGGCTAAAGGAGACGGTGATGATGAGTAATGAATGAAATGGTGGAATGAAGAAAGTGGGAGGAAACGGGAGAACACCGAGAAAACCCACGCACACGGTGTTTGTCCACACAAAGTTCACTTAGCGGGGCCCGGGATCAAACCCGGTACCCCAAGCACCAGAGGTGAACGCTCTACCACTGAGCCACCGCGGCCCTGATTTTGGTTTTTATAAGACGTACAACTCTGCCATGTGGGAAACTAGGTAATTCCAGAATATTGGAAGTACAATGAATCGAGTTTATTGATTTCGTACTGTAGTTTATAGAATTCTATGCATTAAATTACAAAGAAAAGCTATTATTGTTGTCTTGTGAAGTGTTAATGTGAACACGAAAGAATACCAAACATGTCTGTTTCAGTGGCGCAAGTTAACCGACTTTTCTTATTAATGAACAATACAATTACTAATACCTAATTGTTATTCTTTCCAACGTATGTTCTGTCTGAACAGAACTATTAAGATATACAGTGAAAAGAAAGTACTGCATTACTAAATAAGCCATACATGCATTAATTATGTTATGATAATAACGTAAACACCAGGTTCTAGATGCTATCTGACAAAACATTAAGAAACAATGAGCTTTTTCTACGGCTCCTTTAGTTCCAACAATAATGATGTGAACGTAGCTAATGTACAGAAACGTAATTACGGAAGTAAGTTTCTTTGCTATATAGAAGTACGTGCATCCGGCATTATGTTGCTTTCTCTTGATTTCAACCGCACGATTGCACAATATATACAAATGTGAATTAAAACAGTAAGTTCATCCAGAATACTATTCATTACTGATCCAACGAAGTTCAACAAGTTTAAGTAAAGAAATACCACTTTTTAAAATTTGTCCATTCATAGTATTTTTAAGGATAGTGAAAAATAAAATCAGTGTTTACGAATTTGATATAATGAAAACAATCACGCAGACATTATGTACTTTTTCAGCTCACATTATTTTTAAGGATATTTAAATCATTGTTTACAAATTTAATATAACAAAAACAGTCACGTACCAGCCTGTCTATCAGATCGATTTTTTCTTGGATACAAGTCGAACATAATGAAAGAGTAATTTCGACAAGTTGTGGTAGCCTGTTTTGACAACGTAAGGAAGAACTGTCATCCAATAGGAAACTAGGTGATAGGTTGAAGTAAACAGTTTCACCTTGAAAGGGATGCGGCAGGGGTGCCCACAAGGGGGGGCTATGACGCAAACTGCGTCATTGAAATATTTAGGGGGTTAAAATCTATATCAATATGTTTGAGGGGGTGTAAAAATTAATCGAAAAGATTTTTTTTTCATGGAAGAACACCTACGGATAGATAATTGAAGGGGGGTGCGTCATGGACATGAGGGAGGGTGGGCACCACTGGATGCGGTATAGATTAAGTAAAATGGAAGTGAAAAAAAAGCAAACGATGCCAAAAGTACTGGTAGATATGCGAAGTACTATTAGTAGAAGGAAACCGGAAAATACCAGGGAATTTACTCACATTATGCAATGCTGTCGACAGCGAACTCATATGGTATGGGATCGAATCACGGATACTTTGCATAATAGGTGAACGTTCTATCACGGAGCCACCATGTCCCCTAGATACTCTGAACTATGTGCAACCTACAACACGAAGGAAGGAATGACGGCAACGCGACCAAATTCACAAGATTTGTGTGGAAGATCTTACGCACAAACACATTTAGTGGGATGGCGCATGGAGCGCTCACGGTTAGGTACATGGAGTATTACCGCAAGAGGGAGGTTTCTGAAGCACTAAGATACTGAAGCACAGACAAGGGAACGGGAACCGTATGGGCAAGTGTCACTCTGCCTCGTCGACATGAAGATGTACACTATAAATAGACCACTGCGTTCAAAGGGACCGCATGCTCGGACTACGAAAATGCGATTATTTGTACCGCAAAGTTGTGCGCCTACAGGACATACCGCCAAGACGGTGATGCGTATGTAGAAATAATGGGTCGTGCAAATGTGATGATAGACATCTTGTTCGCACGGTTGGATGGACAATACACTGTTGTCCACAGTGTAATCACGATGTTACAGTACGATAACCAATGTCGACTTCTCTGCTGTATGCTAGTTTCATGCATGACTTTCCTTCTGCTTCCTAGAGACACAAATGCCTTAAACTACAATGAGTCTTTGGGCACCATTGTTTGCGTGCTGACTGGCGGACGATTGTGATGAGATCAAACTGTCAATGCATTGTCGAACCTCCTAACTCCCGACTGTTCATCACTGGACATAACACCCGATTTTAGTTGCTACCTACTGAGGGCAACTTTACCAGCTATCGCTACATCAAGGATGTTCCGGAGGCGGAGGTCATATCCTTTCTTCGGGCAACACAGAACACTATATTTCTGCAGAATAATGCACGGTCATATGCATTCTGGAATGTGCAAACCTTCTCGAAGAGTGACGGTTGCCACTGCTTCCCTGGAATGCACGGTTATCTAACATTTCGCCCATCGGGAAAGTGCGTTATGTGGTTGGTCACACCTTGTTCGTCAGTCATCTGATAGTGTTGATATCTTGTGGACTCCTCAGGAACACATCGAACGCTAACTTCATTTAATACCACAACGTTCAGAGGTTCTGGCTACAGCACGTACAAATTTTACTTCATATTAATTTATCAACATTAGAAGTGTTGGACAGTTCTGAGATCGTATTTTTTTTTTTTTTTTTTTTTTTTTTTTTGTATAGTCACGCAACGAAATCTTAACACTATAAGTTTTATTACTTTCACATGCATCCTTCTTAAAATTCTAATTTTCACAAACAGCATGATCTAAATGTAATCGACGGAATTGTTACACTTGAAGAACGTCCAAAAATACAGTT
>NW_027657971.1:0-16041 GCF_964235325.1 Thermobia domestica
GACTAACCGGCATAACCGTGGGACGTAAAACTAAAATATTTCATTTCATTTTTTCCACTCTGACCCACCGTGACCCACCACCCACCATGAACCACTCTCATCCACTATGACCTACTCTGACTCACCAAAATTCATCGTCATCAACTCTGAACACGATCCACGGCCTCTTCTGTACTGACTAAAGAGTTTACACTTGTAATAACACAAGACTGTGAAATTGTCACTAATAGGAGTTTGAATTTCTAGTCAATCGCTCAAGCACCACACTGTTACAATAACGGTGAATCTGGCCTTTACGATATAAAATGGTAAAGTATTTGTCAGTGAGGAAATTGAAACAGTTCGAGGTAGGAGAAATTACTGTGTGCCTAAAATATACTTGTACTAAGAAAATATTCTTGCAAGTGTTAATTTCTGAACGCATTCCACAAGAAACTTCTATTCGCAGGAAAATACCCCTGTACGATATGGAAAAGGTTATAGTTTCTCAGTTCACAGCACTTTTCTCACAAAAGACTTGAAAAATCAGTTTTTTTCATACTGTATAAAGGTGCTCGGGTACCCTATGTGAGAACATCTTCATAAAGTATGCTCATAATTGTAATTTGTGTAATAACTAAAACACCACGTTAAACTTAAGTTACAAATATGCATAATTGCAATTATTATAAATATTTATTCAAAGTAGTTTACCTAAAGCAACGAAGAGACTTACTAAAAGTTAGGTACAAAGTTGAATAACACAAATAAGCCATTAGTAATACAAGTATACAATTTCCATAACTCGTAATTTTCCACTTTAAAACAAATCTGAAATCGGGTTTATTTCCTGTTGGTAACTTTTTCGTGGTAAATCATCCGCAGCGGAATGATGTCCATCCTTCAACCAAAAAATAACTTGCTCGTCCACTTTGAGCTACTCTAGCGGTGGGCCATTAACATTGATGAACAACAAGTTAGACAATGTTTGAGCACTTAGTCTATTTCTAATATCAGTCATCTGTAAATTCATAAGGGGAAATTCCCGTTCGCACTCTTTCGTGGAAGTTGATAATACGTCTACCCGATTTCTGCAACTCCTCATCGACAATCTGCTTGTTAGACTTAAGTCTGATAACGATTTTTCTTGGTCAGTTTTGAAATACTCAGCAAGAAGATCATCTCTCTATCACCATACAGCATCTTTTCCATATCGATCATGTCAGTTGGCAATGTCGACTTATGGAGAACAGAAACTTCATCTACCACGCCTTCGATAGGGAATCTTGTGAATAAATTATCAATTAAAGCCTGATAAACTGATGATTTCTTAATTGTTCATAAATTTAATTTTTGTAATTACACATGAAGGTTTGATGCCATTACCAAGTTCCCTCCCCCGTCTAGAAAGCGAAAGGGAACGAGGTTCCTGGAAAGTGTTCAGAGGTGAATGGGAATTTTTCTCCTTCTTCCCATTCAATTACCACAGTGCTGTTTGCCATGTGCCAAATTACGATGAATTTCAGTTATATTATCTTAATATAATTATTTCCTTGTTGAATTAAGAAGGATGAAATTTGAAGTGGAAAAAAGGATGAAATTTGAAAGTTCAAAATCAAGGTAAGTAGACCAACGTAAAGGGGAAAAAGTATAAAATTTTCCATAAAATTATGCGTACAATCCAAACTTAAAATTTCCATGTAATTAAGCTTACAGCACAAATTTTATGCCAATTTTTCTCACAACTTTATGAGTTGATTGTCCTGTGCTGTAAGCGCTCCATATAATAAACATAAGCTTCAGCAATTATTATAGTAGAAAGCAATAGATATATGAAGCCAAGCTCTGTATTTGTATTTCTAGTTTTTTTTTTAAAAAAAATAACATCGATCGTTTTCGATCATTTTTACAAACCAACTCACTAACAATTTTCCATATATAGAAAGTGCCACCATCCATAAAGGAGAATTTAAAAAAATGTTAAGACACATTCTGTTTATTTTCAATAAAGAGTTAATACACTGAATTTCAGCTCCCTAAGTTTAACGGCTTGCGAGATACTCATTTTTTTCACAAAAATTCGGATCTTCACTACCTCCTTAGGATATTATGCATTATAATGAAAGCAATATAACATCCCAGTTTGGATTAAGGCCTGACTATATACCAACAGTAATTTCATTTGACTTTGCAATTTGACCGTGATTATCAGGCACACATAGTTACCTTCAATTTTTTATATAATAATTTATATATTACAGTGATTCAAAAATGTATTTTTTTTTTCAAGTAGTTAGCTCCTCTAAAAACTCTCAGGTCTCGAAAGCAAGTAGTAATGTAAGTCCTATTGCTATTATTACATTTAAAAATATCAATATCCAAAAGTGCCTGGAGTTCTTTTTTTCACTTGGTTAGATATACTCACCTCAGGTAAGTAGACAGAAACAAATGGAAAAGGAAGGGAAATGAAGGTCTTGAAAGTAAAACGGAGACAAATTTACCAGTCTTCAGAAGATACTGTCTACAATGCAGTGAGCAGAGTGGATCGGTAGATCATACTGAGTCGGTAGGTCGCAGTGGGTCACAGTGGGTGGTGGGTCACATGTTGTTGACCCACGGCCCACTGATCCACTCAGAAAACTTGACCCACCAACCCACTGATCCACTCCATCTCTGGTAACCATACGGTGTAAATACACTCACACAGTCGTATAACAGCAGACATAACAGTAGTTAGCCTTTGTCAAAAACATAACATGACAAATTTGCGATATATTACATTCACTTCTACGCGGTGAACGCTTCTGAATCACACATATACACATAATAGGGTATGACATCTATATAAATGGCCCTGCATGACGTAGTCGCTAACGCTGTCGTATTTGATGCGAGTGGTCAAGGGTTCGATTCCAGGTAGGGACACTCGATCGAAAAAGCGTAAAAACAGCTTTTTCAGGCCAGCAATCCTAAGAGAGTTTTTTTCTGGGTTTCCCTCATTCACACCAGGCGAATGCCGGGATCGTACCAACCATAATGGTCCAGGCCGCTTTCTTCCTTCCTCATTCCTATCTTCGCTTTCATCGGATTGTGTGCTCGCCGAAGGACGTCATCCCTCATATACGTGACGGACTAAATGGCCTTAGATGCCGATATCAAAGAAATCTAATTCCTACAACGCCTATATAAGAAAATAAAGAAATTTTCTCGTTTCGTAATTAGTCTTTCAACCCATTGATCCCCTCATTCAACCTTTCCCCCTTTCCTTTTTGCACCACCTCACGATTCCCAACCTGGGAACATATTAGAGGAGATTAATTCTGAGACTTCGTATTAGATGCGAGTATTGCTGCATTGTGTTAAGTAAAAGGAGATGGAATTGGTGGAATGGGAATATGGGAGATAGCATTAACACAATGAGAAACGTGAGATATCATTTGTAACATAGCTATAGTAGTTGATGAAAATAACTGTATTTTTCCAGTTGACGCCAATTTTTACTTATCTTGCATTCTGTGACATCAACATTGCACATTTTTCTCTTTCTTTTCCACTCCAAAACTATTGAAGGAACGGCTGCAAAATATAGCTCAGACAATAACTGGAGATTTCTTAATTGTCGTCAGTGTCCAAAGTTGCAGACACACACAAGTTAGATGAGTTAAAGTGGTAAAAGGAAAATAATACAAGGTTTACTCAACAATATATATTCTTATTTCAATGAGTGAACAATGATAGACTAAGAAAGCAAATTACAATACTTGTACGTTTTGCTTACATTTCTGGTCGCGGTTATGCCAAATTTTTTTTTCACCATTTTAACGAAACCATTGAACCTAGAACGACGAAATTTTACACATGGTGTACCTAAACACCATGCATGAGAGTACGTGTAGAGATTTCTTTTTATTTCATAAGCACTACGCTCTGCTCTGCTCTGCTCTTGCACTATGTTTAGTGACTGAAGTAGATAGTATAGGAATGTAGGAGAATGCACCAACACAAAGGAAAACTTGAGATATTAATAGTAACTTCGGTGTTTCATGAGCAACATTTTAAATTGTAGAGTTGGCGCCAATTTTAACGTATTCTGAAAAGCTGTGAAACAGCTCTCCAAGGTTGAGACGAAGAGTGTGGGAAACAAGATATTTGTTGAACCTTGGTATTTGATAAGAATAACTGTAATTTTTTTCTGTAACTTATTTTTCGGGTTCAACATTGGACATTTTTCTTTTCTTTCTTTTTTCTTTTTCTTTTTTTTTCACTTCAAGACTAGCTATGGAAGGAAGGACTGCAAAATTTAACGCTAACTGCAACAAGAGACTTCACAATTGTCGGCAGTGTTTACAGTTGCAGGTACATGTTAAAAGATGAGAAAAAGTGGCAAAAAGGAAAAAAAATTACTCAACAATATACAGTACACCCCTGCTTCAATGTGTGAACAGTGATAGAGTAAGAAAGCAAAATACTTATACCGTACATTTTACTCACATTTGTGGTAGCGTTCCAAATTAAGTTTTTTCACTATTTTAGCGAAACCATTGAAACTAGAAAAGTGAAATTTTTCTAGTCATTCTTCAGAGCCGTAACTTGGGGGTTGGGGGCAACTGCCCCCCAGAGAAGCTCCCACCGTTCAAGGGGGCGTAATTTAAGACAAAATGTTCTTATTCCGTATACGATACGAACATGAAATTATAAATGAAGCATCAAACAGGTCCACTACATTACATAAACGAAACAGCGCACAAAAGGTAAATAAAACAGAAATGAGTCGTGGGTTCATTTCAGTAAAAAATGCCTGGTATTAGGGGTCTTAGAAATAATATTTATTCGCATGGCTTTGAGATTTGTTAATATTGTTTCCTTAATTAATTTGTCATATATGGAAACGGGACTAGAGGTGTAACTAATGGCCCAACAGCCTCCGGGGGCCCATAAATAGTAAAAGAAAGATGGAAAGAGGGAGCCCAAGAATTAGAAAACCAACTTTTGCAAGTTGGCCCAAATACGTGTATTAATGCTTGCCCCCTCCCCTCCATAAAAAAGTCTAAGTTACGACGCTGTTATTTTTTATTTAGTTCTTTTTTATTCTTTGTTAAATGGTGTTGATTTCAGTGTTTGTTCATCGGCTGCAATCCAAACAGATAACAAATTGTGTTTAGAATATAAAATATATGGCAAAAAGCCTACATATCACAAGGCCGTGGATGTTTATCCTTAAAGTACTCATTTTAGCATTTTAGCATTTTAGCATCCTTAAAGTACTCATTATGCTTGTTCAATTAATTACACAAACCATTAACAAGTGTAGATGTGAATGAAGTTCTTTAATGCTGCAAAAACAAAATCGAAATTAAATCTCTGATAAAAGCCCACGGGGTAAAAACATAAAATTCAAAGGATAATCAACTTATTTAGTATAACTATTTCATTATAAATTATACCACTATGTCGTAATATAGTTAAAATATATAAGCCATAACCAAAAAAAAAGCATAGCCAGCAAATTGACCTAGTAATTCCATAGTAATTACTTCTAGTGATCATAGTAATTTATTTGATGTAAGGTATTTTTGTATGAAATAGATGCGTACATATGAAATAGATAATCACTGCTTTTGTTAACAAGTGCTTTTCCCTAACAGCACAATTACATAGCAGGCGTATGCCTATCATGTTCCCTCAGGTACATTGGAATACCCCAGTATGTGCCTTATGTACCTATGAGAGAGAAATCACATAGGTGGCAAGTGATAGTCACAGTCTATGTCCACCCCTAGGCACATGCCTGACATGTACATAAGGAACTTACCTAATATGTTCTAGGTATGTTTTTCACCATACCGTAAGCGAAAATTACTCCAAAATATGTTAAATCGCCTTTATGCGTAACTGGTTTACTTTAAGGTGAGTCTAAACAACACCTAAAACAATTTTAAAAAAAGTAGCCGGGGTTGTGCGCGAACCACCAACCCTTTGGTTACTGGGTGCGTGCTCTTCCGACTTGGCCACGGAGGCGATGAGGAAAATATCGCTTGTAGATGAATAAATTCTTGGGGTCTTTTTAATTTGGCTAAGCAGAGTGCTCTTGTAACCCTGTATATTCGACGATAGCCGTTTAGGATCAAATTAAATTCGCTCGCCATGTAATTTTGTAACAAAATGAAGCACGTCTCCTTACTTTATTTCATGGTTCTTCCATATTCACTTTCAAATGATCGGCGATAGTTGGCATCTAAAAAATACAATTCTTTATCGCTAACTACGTAAATAATTAAATGTTCACATATGTATGAAAGATTCATCTTAATTTTTATTCATCAGTTATGTCATTTCTTTCTTCTAAATTGAACTCCCAAATTTGATGCATTTGTTGCTTCTTTTTTCTAAGCGATTGTGTACTAGAAGAGAAATCGGGGCAGAAAGCACGAGAAACCGTGGCATGTTACTGCGCATGAGCATATAAAAACAGCTGACTGTCATTCATGCGTCGCTTCAGATATCAATTATGTGCCATAAGTATCTGAAAAAGTATGCACCTAAAGGAAGTACCCCGACCGAACATGAAAGATATGTGTCCCAAGTGACGACATAAAAACAAATGACTATCACAGTGCAAAACTGAGCCAGGTATATAAGTGTTACATTTGTGGTACACTTGTGTCCAAAATTGTTGTCGCATGTCTTTAGAAATTACATAAATAGAAATAACTCTCTTTCTTGTGATAGGAAATGTCACATTTCTTCTTTGAAATAAGCAGAAAAACAAAACACATATTTCCAAAAAATATTTCAATAAAAAATTAAGAAATAAGCAAGTTATAATTAAAAAAAGAAATCTCCGAAACTTTCATCGAAAAATTCTAAGTTCCATTTTCGTAAACGTGGCAAACGCGCAGCGAAATTTACAAAGAGGGAGGGAATTTTATGCTTTGTTAGAAATACAACGTAAATCTGTCATAAGGTTAGTTACTATACATGTGGCACAGCTCTAACAATCATTGCTATTAAGCATTTTACATTTAAACAAACGACTAAATAGAAATAAGCTACAAAATGTGCGAAGCGATCAGGCATTTTGTGTTAGTGGTTTCGGTACATACGTCTACCAAGGTACCGTCCGTATCGTGCCTTTGTAGAGTAGTCGGTTAAAGCTTCTTCTTTACATACTTTATTTTTCCACGATCATCACTTCGAATCCCATACCCTATAGTAACTTTTTTTTTTTAAGAAAAGATTGATTCTGTGAATTTTTTAAGGAACAATGTTTTGTTCTAATAATGCTCCTTAGTATTATTCTCTTCATTCTAGTTTATTTGAATATTTCCAAATAATTTAGAATTATGTCTTTAAAAACATTAAAACTCAAGAATTTTATAAAAAGCGGAAGCTTCATTTATAATCATTTTCATAACCGAAATGAGAAACTTACAAATAGTGGAATTATAATTAACATATGGCTAAGCTTTCATAAAACAGTAACTAATAAAAAAAAACATTTACTCCGCATAGTTTCTGCAAGTAATATGCAGATAATAGGCAGAAAAATTAACGTAAACTGTTAGATGTCGATTAAGAATTAGTAGGGATAGTTCTAAAGCCAAGTAGAAAATTATCTCTGCTTCATGAAAGTAATGAACATTTTCCAAAAATAATGGTATTTTTGCTATATCGGAAATTTGTTTAGTAAATAAATAAATAAATAAATAAAATACAATTACATAATTCAATCACTCTTACTCGATAGCTTGAAGAGAAACTGTTCGGCCGGAATCCTTCGGTTTTCTTCGTAGCACACGATGGGACACGAAGTTGATCCGAACCAAGGGAAAGGGTGTAGAAAGAAATAGTGTCACGCCACAGAACGGCATGATATGTGACAATGGCCACAGCAGTGACACGGACGGATCATGGCAGGGGAATGACATGGGCATGATACACTATGTGTGAATTGATATTTAACTGAAAACTGGCACATTCAGTACACGAGGGAGTCAAGTTCACTTTTGAAATTTTAGACATGTTTTATCTTTAAGATCTCTACTTGAATCTCCTTTCAGAGCGCATAAGGTTCAAAGATTCATGTTCAGAAATTGTTAAAAATGCAAAGTATATCTGTCATAATGTTAGTTACTATACATATGGAATAACTCTAATAATGATATTAAGCATTTTGCACGTAAACAAAGAAATAAATAGAAATAAGCTAGAAAATATGTTAAACGATCATGCATTTTGTGTTAGTGGTTTCCTTATATGCGTCTGCAAGTAGTTCGCTCTTAACTTACCTTTGTAGAGTAGTTACTTAGCACTTGCTCTTTATTCTTTATTTTTCCATAACCATCAGTACAAATCACATACCCGGTATTTTTTTTCTTTTCTTTTTTTGGCCTATGTTTAGCAGAAGGGGTCCAGCTCTTTTCTCTAAAAAATGTTACAATTTTGGTAATTTCTGCTCACATTCGGTTAGTTTGGGGTAGGGTTGGTTAGTTTAAATTAGGTTAGGCTAGTTTAGGTTACGTTAGGTTAGTTTAGTTTATGTTATATTAGTGTAGGAGTCTCGCATAATTTTCAAAAAATGATAGAATTTCGCTTATTTCTACTAATATTACGTTAGTTTAGATTAGTTCAGGTCAGCTTACGTTAGTTTATGTTAGGTTAGGTTAGATTTGGTTACGTTATGTTACGTCTAAGTACTTGTATCACTCATTTCTCCTGTAAATTTTGCGTTTTTTACGTGCTTCTGGACCCCTTGTACTAAACATACCCCCCCTTTTTTTTTTTTTAAGAAACGCTTGTTCTCTCTATTCGTTATAGTGTTTTTCAACAAGTAGTAGGGTGATTTGTTAAAGCATGATTTAGTGCCCTCTTTTTTTTTTCGATGATCATTAGTTCCAGCTCCGTGCCTACAGTATTTTTAAAAGTTTGTTCGCGAGATTTTGTTATACACCTCTCTTCTATTAATAAAAGGTATTTGATATTATTCTTTTTATGTTAGTAATTTAAATATGGGCAAACAATTCAAATTTTTGCTTTTAGACGTGTTAAAATTATCAAGAGTTTTATCAAAAGTAGCAGCTTCATTGTCATAAAGTTTCATTGCGAAAATGAAACTTTAATAAAACTTAATCAACATATCATTAATTTTAATAAAACAATACTTCCGTTTTTATCACGAAGGGGCTAAACCATGGCTATACAAAGGATCGCCAAGAATTTCGCATGTGAGTCATACTCTTTATTGGGACAAGTGTCATCTTACTTTTCAAAAGGAGTTTATAAACAAAATTTAATCTGCCTATTTTAAGAGT
Organism: Thermobia domestica; assembly: GCF_964235325.1. Classification (NCBI taxonomy): domain Eukaryota; kingdom Metazoa; phylum Arthropoda; class Insecta; order Zygentoma; family Lepismatidae; genus Thermobia; species Thermobia domestica. The sequence goes on from NW_027657971.1 coordinate 9,291, forward strand.
TTCGGAAGATACTATATTTTTATCACAAATTTGAAGCCGATTTCTTCCTTAGGATACCGATTCTAATGAAAGCAATATGATAAAAAAAGAAAACTGATTCGACTATCTTCGAAGTTTAATTCCAAACGATTCAGTCATTATCCGTGATGAAAGTGATGAGTACAAACTATTTCTACCGGGGGAGAATTTCAATGTACAGGGTTAAAGTAGCATTGCAAAAGTACTGGTTTCTTCGGAAGTTTGGACGGGAGTATTAAGAATTTCATTGGTCCCAGGAGAAAATGTGCCCCTCTGCTACCCCCTGAAATCATCAGTACGTGGTGATGAGGTAATCAATATCAACTTAATTTTTACAAATTGCCCTTTCTCTTTTTAGAAGCCAAGCTATCCTAAACGCTGGAATAAGTCTTCACTTACTTCATTGACGAATTTATATAAGTAGTTTCAAGTCCCCAATGACGGACTTGCAGGATACACTATTTTATCATGTATTTTGAATCTCCTTCTGCTTTAGGATATATATTTTGGCGACAGTGAGGTGGTGAAATCACGACCCTAGCCAAATGATTTGGCGTGGTAGACCTGGGTTCGATTCCCGGAGGGAGCTCATGTGGTTCGGATTTCACATTAATCAGTAGGTCGCGTCTCATGTAGCCTCGCTGTTGAAAGGGACTTTAAACTCAAAATCAACTCAACTCTAGCCAAGTGATTCTGATTTTCAAAAATTCGTTTTACATAGTTCAGCGTTTACCTGTGATGAGGAGACAGAAAACTTCGATTCATATGTTGAGAAAGTATTATATAAATTACCTTTATACCTTTTCCTGTAGATGCTGAATATTCGAAAACTCGATTACACCGAACCATTTATTTTAGTGAGGAGTTTATATATCAAACTTCATCTATATAACATGAGGGACTTTTGAGATCCTTTATTTATAGGTTAAATTTTAAAATTCCATTTCCCCCTTAGGATGCAAATTTAGCAAAACATTGACAAGACGACAGTGCTAATTATGTTCAGAAAACCATTTAACTAGACTAAAAAATGAAGCAACCACCCCTTTTGTTTACATGTGTTATCGAGATGTATTCAATAAACTAGCAATCGTGGAGCAATCAATTAGTGTGCACTCACCAAATATTCACGTTTGGTGATGATCAGCAGTTCAAATCCTGCATACTAGTTTTTTTATTTATTATTATGTTCACATTTTGTTAGTGATATTTTTTAAACAACTCTCTTTTAATCCAGCGTGGGAGGCCCGGGTTCGATTCCCTTTGGGAGCTCATGTGGTTCGGATTTCACGTTAATCAGTAGGTCCACGTCTTATATAGTCTCGCTGCTGAACGGGACGTTAAACCCAACTCAACAATCTCTTTTAATCTAAAAAATATTTCTCAATATTACTAATTTAATGCTATTCAATTTGAATGTGTGCATAAAGTATAATTCAAACTTTTATATTTATCAAATATTACAATTAGCAAGATTTCAATAAAAAGAAGGAACTTAATTGTCACAACCTGAAAATGAAACTTTAATAAAAGTTTAGTCAACATGCCCGCAACTTTAATAAAACATTACTTTCCTATTTATTATGCATCATTTAGTGCTAACTATATTTGTTGTATAATTTTGCAAAACAAATTAATTTAAATATTCTAGAAAAAGTAACTACATTTGTTAATTCCTTTTGTACACAATACTGTGATAAATCGTTACATTACTACATAAACAAGTATGAAAGTATCAAAATTATTCTATCGAAAATTTCTTCTAATTGAATGCAGAATATTTTAAAATCATCATTCAATGTTTTGTTGCATAAAAATGACCATAATAGGATTGCTTTTTTTGTTTACTCTACATATGCACTGCAAGTTATACGTAAATGTAGTTGTAATAATTAATATAATATAATATATATATATATATATATATATATATATATATATATATATATATATATATATATATATATATATATATATATATCAATTGGCGATTAAAAAAAGTGTTGGTCAATATGAAGATCTGCAAGTATGATTTTATGCGAAGTTGTCTAATATATATGTGAAATTAAAATTAAATATTTTTTTTAAAGACAGCACTCCAAGTTAATTTGTTTGATTGTAAATGTAATATTTTTTTTTTAAAAAAAAAGCGCTTAATACTCCTTGATGAGGGTGAAAAGGCGACGTAAATAAGTTTTCGGTTTGATGGCTGATCTTGAGTTTGTCGTCTCTTTGATCACTGAGACTATATGAGACGTAGATCTACAGCTTAATGTGGGTTCCGATACATATGCGCTCTCACCGGGAATCCGAACTGGATCGTTTGCGTCGAAAAGGCGTACGTGAACCTTATAATCACGAAGGAACAGTTTTCACTTCAAGGAGAAATCCCAGTCGGAGGTGACTAGAAAGAGTTTATTTCGGAAGAAAGATTAAATATTTGCATGAACTTCAGAATGGTTAACTTTTTCAGGTCTAAAAAACCTATTTAGTTGCGTCTGAACTTTTGGAAATATAATTTTGAAGGTAGATAGAGTCTTGAGTGTGTGTGTTTTATAATGTATTTTACAGTGACCTTATTGTTTCTCATAGTCATTCTCTGAAATGAAGTTTTTAAAGTGGCAATTTCAGTCGAAATCTTTTATTTTAAGGTATATGTATGAAATTAAGTTAGAAATCCCCCTTCAGTAGTGTTTGAAGGATTGATCTTAAACGCTTCATACTTAACACGTTATCTTTCACCCAGTGCTTCTTCCGGACAAGCTCTGACAGTGCCCCCCGTAATACTGACAAGGAGAAGGCATACGATGTTTAATTCATCGTATGTTTATAATGAATAAAACAATAGAAATTTTCAAATCTATTCCGTAAGTGAACTTCGGAGCCATTTTTTTTTGGGGGGGGAGGTTGTAGTGCACATTTAAAGAGTTAATATTACAAACTGAAGAGCGCCATGGCCAAAAATAACGAAGAAAAACCGTCTTAAAGTTTACTACTCGCGAATTGACTGTGTGGCAGAGTGAGTAAAATCTGTACTTCATGTGTAAAGTGTCCCGGGTTCGATTCCTGTTCGAGTCACACATTTTTTTTTTCAACCAATAAAGTAGGCATTTGTAACTATAAGTAAAATATTAATTCATCGTATGTTTATAATGAATAAAACAATAGAAATTTTCAAATAACTTGTAAAATCTTTCAATGTTCCATGTTAACTGGCAAACAAAATTTAATCTATTCCGTAAACATGCTGATATCATGAGTTATATTATGGTTACGACCAGTGGTGTATTTGCGATTTTATTTCGGGGGGGGGGGGGAGCTTTGCCAACTTTGGTCCTGGAAATGTGAAAATTCTCGAAGATATTTCATTTACTTTAATATAGTAAATAATATTTCGGGGGGGGGGGCTTAAGCCCGGAAGCGCCCCCAATAAATACGCCACTGGTTACGACAGTCGTTGTGTATTAAATGTTGTTGACGCTTCGTGTCTACATCTGTTGACAATGTACGAATTACAAAGCAGTTGAGAGGGAAATCCCCTTTGCTAATACTGGATGTTGGTATAACCAAAGGAGATTTCCTCCTCATTTCCCTTGTAATTTGCACACTGTCTACAGATGTAAACATGAAGCGTCAAGAACATTTTTTACACAACGACTGCGGTAACAATAATATTTACGGAATAGATTCAATTTTGTTTCTACCGTAGTTAAAATGGAACATTGAAAGATTTTACAAGTGATTTGAAAATTTCTATTGTTTTATTCATTATAAACATATAATGAATTAATATTTTACTTATAGTTACAAATGGCTACTTTATTGGTTGAAGCAAAAAAAAGTGTATGACTCGAACAGGAATTGAATCCGGAACCCTTTACGCATGAGTCAAAGATTTTTTTTTCACTTTGCCACGCCGACACTTGGTAAATGTGTGTGTCGTACAATTCATGCAGCGAGTAAAAAACTTGAAGACGGTTTTTCTCCGTTATTTTTGGCCATTGCGCTCTCCCAGTTTGCAATATTAATTCTTTAAATGTGCACTAACAACTTGCAAAAAGTAGCCCAAGGTTTACTTACCAAAGTCTGCCTTCTCCTTGTGAATGTGCCCCCCCCCGGAACATTAATTCTGAAAGAAACAGTGCTTTCACCGATTACTGATTTTTGTTTCTAATCTTGTAGACATATCTGCTGAGGTGGTAGTCATAATTTACGTTTTAGCGAAATATTTCTGAATAGAATTTCGTTCAGACAAAGGATGACTTCAAATCTATACTTCCTACACATTATGGATTACAGGGGATACCTAGTACTTTGCCGTACTATGTAAGGTATGCCGAACAAATTGTTCGTAAGGGGAATGCACAAGAAAGTAAAAAAGCAGTGTCATCTTTAGACTTTTATTCAAAACTTTCAATTGAAATATAATTTGTTGAGCATTGAAACAATTTTAAACAAATTCAAAATACTTTGATGGATTCCTAATTGCAATTCTTAATTCAGAAATCTGAGGACGTCTATATTCTAAGTGACGAAAATACCAAAGTTTCTTGTCTAACGAGTTAATTGGCTTCCTAGAGTAATTCTTTATTTCTTTTCTGTACACGAAAATACCTATGATATTAATCAAAGAAACTTTTTTCTGACGTAACAAGCAATTATTATAATCACACTTATTTCTAATTTAATATGATGTATAACTCTTGTTATAGATGTTATATCAGCTTGAGAGTTTATACTGTAAAAGTTATAGGAAGAGAACCCTTAGCTATCTAATGATTAGGCTGCTCTAGAGTGTATTAACTGCTAAGGGGTGTGGGATTAAGCATTGTTCTATTCTTAAATTATTATTTATTATTTAACACTATTTTGAAGAGGGAACATAATTAAATTAACTCTCGCAGAAAATAATAAATATTTTACAAAAACAATTGTTTCAAAAACTTTATCACATGAATAATTCATGTGATAAAGTTTTTGAAACAATTGTTTTTGTAAAATATTTATTATTTTCTGCGAGAGTTAATTTAATTATGTTCCCTCTTCAAAATAGTGTTAAATAATAAATAATAATTTAAGAATAGAACAATTGTAACTAATGAATGTAGGTGTGCAGTTAGCACTGGCGCTTCAAAATCAGGAGTCTCCGTGTTTCAATTACATATATGCCTTCTTGGCTAGAGATTCTCCATCCCATTACGCGGAGGCAGGGATACATATTTTTAATATATAGCCATGGCTGAATTGATAAATATTCTGTTCATTTTTGTTAATGTTTCAGTGCACCTGGATCTTTTGGTTTATCAACTTTATCTAAAATCTTTTAAATAAATAAAACACATAACGCAATCACCATAATTTATTCCCAAATTGAATACAAGAGTGAAGTCAAAACATACTCTTACAAAACATTATACAGCTCAAAGAAGACAGTAAATATAAATTATTTATTCTAAATGAACGTTTAAAATAAATGTGAATACCATATTGTATGTATACTGATAATCAAATAATTTCCCTAATTTCAGAGATTCAGTTATTCAGGTAAGATTGAATATTAGCAAGTGCAATCCTTCTAGTTAGTGGTTTTATACAGGGTGTTTCAAAGCAACACCGACAAAATATTTGGGATGTGATTAATGACACCAAGGTAGGACAAAAAGTATAGACCAGTCTGGGTGCACAAATCCTTCCTTTCGGAGTTATAGTATGCCAAAAATATGAAAAATGAACTTCAAAGGTCCATAGGTCCAAACCTATGGCACTCACCGTGGTCGGGTCAAGGCTTCACTTAGGAACTATATGTGCTCTCTCCAAATATCCAACTTTCACAATCCTGCGGTACTTCCGCAACAATTTTTAGAGAGGTAGTTGGTGAGTACTTCAAATCATATGCCTTTAGCCAAACTCCCTCTATAGAAATTGTTGCGTGAGTACCTTAAGATTCTGAAACATGCATTTTTGGTTAACTCACGTATTAGTTTCTAAGTGAAGTCTTGACCCGACTACGGTAGGTCCCATAGTTTTGGACCTATGGACCTTTAAAATTCATTTTTGTTTTTTCATGTTTAAGGCAGCCTATAACTCCGAAAGGAAACATTTGTAAATCCAGGTTGGTCCATATTTTTTGTCTTGTTTTGGTTCAGGAATCACCTCCCAAACGTTATCGATGTTGTTTTGAAACATTCTGTATATTTGATACTAAATAATAGGTATGGTTCAGAAGTATAAAAAAGATAATAATCAAAATTCAGTAAGGTTTATCAAATTTGCTTTGGAAATACGCAAAAATCTAGTTAAGAATTTCAAAAGTACTTTAAGAAATTTATCCTAATTTAGAGATATGAATCCACTTCATTTTAATGGCGTAGAGGCTCGGATTCGATTCCCGGTGGGAGCTCATGTGGTTCGGATTCCACGTGAGTTAGTAGGTCCACGTCTAATATAGCCTCGCTGCTGAACGGGACGTTAAACTTAAAGTCAACTCAACCCAACTTCATTTCAAGTTTGGTTATGAATAATGAAGCCCTCCGTTTCAATGCAAGAGACGTCTTCTTAATAATGCCAAACAATGGTAGTAATTAGGTATCTCTCTTGTATATGATTTTTAATTACGAAGGAATGTTATGTATGAAATTTTGGCGGCTTGGCAGTAATTGTGCAAGGAATTGGTAGGCGTAACAGCTAGTGAGTGGCTAGAGTAGAGGTAGCGTTTCGGCTTTAGGTAGTGAGG